>NW_004524749.1:4809354-4823441 GCF_000260255.1 Octodon degus
TGTCTCTGTCTCTCTCTCCTCTCTCTCTATCTCTCTCCTCTGTCTCTCTCCTCCCTGTCTTTGTCTCTCTGTCTGTATCTCTGTCTCTGTCTCTCTGTCTCTGTCTCTCTCTCTCACTCTCTTCCTCCCACTCTCTCTCCATCTCCCTTTCTCTGTCTCCTCCTGTTACATCTCTCCTCCCCTTCCTCCCTCTTCTCTGAATCAAGACATAGGCACTGAACTAGATACACAGTTCTACTATGTTGTGCTCCCCTTTCTCAAGGTTCAAAGCAATAGGGTCTGCCTGATTTGAAACTTGAACCTCCAGAACAATGAGTGAAAATAAACCTCTATTTCAAAATACATTGTACATGGTACAAAGTACAGTGTATAAAATACAGTGAAGCTAAATTGGCTAATACATCAAATAAGTTTCTCTCGGTGTTCCGCTCTTATGTAGCTTCCTCAGCAAGGCCTTCCAGGACCAAACTCTCAATAGAAGCCCAAATACTTGAACATTCTTAGTCATTCTCCCCTTCTGTGCTGATCCAAAGCACAATATTATATGACATTATTTTATCGACTTGTGCCCTATTTGGTTTCCTAGTATGGTGAGATGCTAATGCCACTAGAGAGGACAGTTCTGTTTCCAATACCCAGAAGAGAGCTTGAGATCTATTTATTTGTTTATTTTTGTAACGTATTTGGTACAGGGTCTCACTGTTTATTTTTTATTTTTAATTTTTTTATGTATTTGGTACAGGGTCTCATGAGAGCTTGCTTTTTTTTTTTTTTTTTTTTTGGTATTTTAGGGAAGGGTCTACAGTGTGTTCAGGGTCTCACTACCAGATCGGACTCATAGTGATCTGGTCTGCCTGTTTACAGCCTCTCAAGCCCTGGGATTCCAGCATGTGCCCACACCCACACCCAGTCTCAATTGTTGTCTCACCATGCCCCGGGGGTGGGGCCGGTATGGCAGGCCCAGGGATCGAATCCCCAGCCCCTGCAACTGCTTGCAGGTGCTTTAATCTGTTGAGCTATTTGACTGGCGCCAAGAACTTGCTCTTTTTCTTTTATTTTCTTTCTTTCTTTCAGAACCGGGGATTGAACCTAGGCCCTTGCAATTGCCAGGCAAGCACTTATTCTACTGAGCCATCTCCCTGGCTCCCTGAGAGCTTGCTCTTAGCAGGCACACAGTTCCATGTTCTGTTACACCTGAGATAATCTCAACTATAAGATGTTACTGTGTGTGACATTAAAAAAGAAAAAAGATTCTAGTACTAAAACTCTGATCTGTCAGTGACAGAGAAAATAAAAATCCAATCCCAGAAGAGGTTAAACTGTGGAAGAAAATGGTTAATACCAATATAGAGAAAAATGGCAGACACTTCAATAGAAATAACACTACATAAGATTCTGTTCTTGAAGAAATCTCCTGACTCCTGCAAGGAACAAAAAAAAAAAAAAAAAAAAAAACTATAGCACTGATCCTAAGTATGGTTCAAAGACTATGAAGTTTTCACAGGGACAGGGCGAATAGACAGCACAGGGTGTGCACCAAGGAGGCTGTGTGCTGTGTGGGCGAAGCTGATGTATCTGTAACCAAGAACATTCTGACTGTTCCCAGGGGTCACGATGGCTGTCGCTGATCTCCAGAACCCCAGCACAAGCTAGACTACCAAAAGGTCACGTAGTCTAATAAATTTCACAACTTATGTATGGTTCTCTCTCCAGCCTACAATGCATTATTTGGAGATTCTTGCATTTCTTTCTTCCTCACAATGACCCTATATGACAGGCAGACAGGCAAGGGAACTGAGGTTCAAGGAAGATGAATGATTTGCCCAAAGTCACATTGATAATTAGTTCCATAGCCAATATTGGAGCAAGTTCTCCTAACACAATGGCTAGGCCTGTAGCCACATATTTAATTAACTTATACCTAACCTAAGCTAATTGCAGAACTTGCATTTAAGTAATTGCTACATAGAATTGAGCTACAGTGACTTCAGCTGATGAACATTCTGGAAGATTCACAAATGTATCAAACACCTGCACGCAGATCCTGAAGGAGAACTTCTAACATGTTGGCCCTGATGCATTCCTTAAAGCTTCCCACCCCCAACATCCTTGTCTCCATTCTGGGTACAAAGTCATTTTCATGTAAATAAGCTATCAGAGTCTATGGGAGAAAATGTCTGAGCTCCTTTGGGGGTACATTTTGGAGCAGTTTGCTGTTTTCTTAAAGCTTGGGGAAGAGTAAGTGGTAATCAATAGTGAAATCCACCTGAATCTTGAAGGCTCGATGAAGGTGGTTTTGAAGCACATCACAGAGCTTGATTTTCTGTTATTTAGTGCCAAAAGTTATTACCTCAGCAGCAGTGCGATGTCTAATTTATACCAAATTGTTAGCTGAAATCTATTAGAGTTTATTAGCACCATCTCAGAATACAGTAACATCTCAGTGGGTCTGCTTCTGTGAAAATTGACCAGCTGGTTTAACTCCATTAGCTTTGAGGCTGAGATAAACTGGAGTCCACGGAAGCTACCCACGACTCAGGGAGAAGGAAAAGCAGATGAAGCTCGTGGTGTTTGAGGTGTTAGTGACTAGCAAATTGCTGCAGGCTTCATCTCCCTGGATCCAGCCTTGACCCTGTTATTCCATTACAGCTAGGATGGGAAGCTGTCTACAGAATGCAGGGCACCATTGTCACTTACAAGAAGAAGGGAGGCACTCCCAAAAGGAGTCCACAGGGATGACTTGGAGCAAGTTGGTTTGTCTGAAAAAAGAAACTGATTTTACAAAAAATTCTCCCAGATTGCCAACAAATGCAGGCCTCCTCAAGGGAACAGAGAATTGGAAAGGACAAAAGATTTAATGTTACCAATCAAGAGATGTTCTGACCTTAGGTCTGTCTAACCCCCACTCTGGATCAGGACCTCAGAGAACTCCGACCACAAACATGTGGAAACATTTAAGTAGAGGCTGAAATTCTCTACCATGGTACATAATGTCTTCTTGTATGTGACAGCCTGGATCTTCCTTCTTCAACCAATATACTATTAATGCAATAATTAAATACTTACTCCATGCCAAAGCTGTCCTAGTGTAGGGAATGGGTAGGCAATGTCCCTATCCTCAGAGAGACAACTTTCTAATGGAGGAAAACAAAGGAAAAAGTGTGTCTACATCACACCATTGCACTGTGGATGATGGAAGCTCAACAAAAGGTGAAGATAGAGAACAATATTGATATGGGACTCTAACTGAGGTGGGATAATAGGAGAAGCCATAGCTGAAAAGATGGGATTAAGCTGATTGCTGAAAGAGGATTAGAAACCAAGGAGACTTTAAAAAAGAAAAGAAATGAGACCAGAGAGAGGTGACAGAAGAGAGAGAGAGACAGAGAGAGAGAGAGAGAGAGAGAGAGAGAGAGAGAGAGAGACAGAGAGAGACAGAGAGAGACAGAGAGAGACAGAGAGAGACAGAGAGAGAGAGAGACAGAGCATAGTAGAAGTGAGCATAGTAGAAGTGGTGAGTGTCACTAACAGAACAAATTTCTCACTATACATCCTCAATCAGAGAAAATCTAGGGGCAGCTTAATGAGCTAAAATGAAACTGGGGCTCAGTCATGGGGACTGTCAAAAAGCATGGTGGGGCTAGAAAACATATGGCTTGATATACCATAAATTTTTATCATAAATAAAATTGGAACCACATTCAATGAAAAGCACAAAATTAGTAAGTGACACTATTAACTTCCAATTCAAGAACATTGCTCTGTACTTCAGGTTGAAAACTGGGTGGAGGAGAAAGTCAGGAGCAGAGGCTGGTGAGTTGGAACACCATTCAAGCTGGCCAAGAAATGGTGGTGGCTAGTCTTGAACAGGTAGAGATCTAGGAGAAAAGTTGACCAGACTATGACAGCCAGGCTGTCAGAACAAGGCTACAACCAGAACCAGAGCCCAGGTCTCGCTGACTTCCCAGCTAGGTCTTAAACCTCACCATACTCTGAAGGTTCACACAGCAGAGGAAGGTGACTGAAGGAGGACATAGGAAGGTCATTAAGAAAACACAACTAGCACACTGTGCTCACTTTAGCTTGTACAGTCCTGAAGGTCTGCACATAATGTTCTCTCCAAAATGAACTTTCCATGGCAAGTGAAATCAACAGACGCATACCGTGCATCATTTGGATGAGCAGCTTCTGAGTTCAGCCAGACTATTTCAGAAAAGATCTTTGTTTTTGTTATTTGTCTCCCTGCAGGCTCCAAATACTACTACCTTTGCTCCCTACAAAAGAGACTAGAGAAGAATTCAGCGCACAAATTCACAGTAAATGGTAAACTCACCAAGGGATGAGAAATGGGGAAGGGAGAACTAGCCTCAGTACACAACTGCCAGGTCTCCTACCCCAAGAGAGCCTGCTTCATGGGTCAAAGTATGACAATCATATTTAAAGAGAGATTCCACTTGAGCCAGAGAACATTTTATTTGTCAGCTGTCTGTTATGGTAGTAAAACACCTGATGCGGGCTACTTATGAAGCAAAGGAGATTTATTCAGCTCGTAGTTTGAGAGGCCTGAAGCCTAACGTTGGGGATGGGGTACTGGTTTATTTTCTCATGAAGGTGGCAGATACATTGTGGCAAGAGAGTACATTGAGTCAGTGGTCACATCTCGAACAAGAGAATATTGTCCGATGATCTCTACTGAAAACACAACCTAATAGCCTGAGGACTTACCTCTAGGCCCCACCTCTTAAAGTTTCCATAACAGTTCCCAACAGTTTCACCTGAGGCCCAAGCCTCCAATCACAATGAATGCTTGCTCAAACCATACCTGAGTGTAGCAAACACAATTCATCAGTTGTATTTAATATTGACTTGAATTGTATTGACTCTACAGTGACCTTTATATTTAATTTCTAATTTGTTTCGGCATATAATTGACTAAAATAATTAGCAACAAAGTTTGTGTCCTCTGCTTACATATAAATGTTTTCATAAAATCTCTTATAACTTCCTTGGGGTCCATGATGATTATTTCCATCAAATAATTTATATACTACTCAAGATTCAGAAATCCTGCTCTTAACCAAATGAAAATTGAGAGATAGGCTATCCTATTCTATGCTACCTAATATAGTGATGGTAGTGAAGAAGGACAAGGAAGCAGAAGGAGAAATCATTTGCTTTCCTGCTACAACTTCAACAATGTGCAAAATCTACTAAAAAGTTAAATTTTAAAAATCAGATTTAAGGGCCAGGGAGATGGCTCAGTGGAATAAGCACTTCCGTGGCAAGCACAAGAGCCTGAGTTCAATCCCTGGTTCCGAAAAAAAAAAAAAAAAAATCAGATTTAAATGATGTCAACTTCATATTGGACTCTTCCATAATAGTGGAGTGTATTTTCTATCTCTTAAAATTAAAAAGGCAAGTTGTTGTTCTCAAAAGCCCAAAAAGGAAGCTCAATTAGCTTAGTACCATAAGTTCTCCAACACTGGAATGAATATGGATTCTTAGGGCTTATTCTTGATGAAATTATTGCATTAGAGACCAGAAGACTACATTCAATGGAAACTACATGATGATGGTGATGATGATGATGATGGTGATGGTGATGATGATGATGATGATGATGGTGATGATGATGATGATGATGATGATGATGATGATGATGATGATGCGGATAAAACCTAGGAAGCCCCTGTCACTGAGATACATCCCTAGAGCTTTTTTTATTTAATGTTTTTGCTGGTTTTTCTTTTTTAGAGAAGATACCTCTATGTAGCCCAGGTTGGCCTTAAACTTGGCAATCCTTTTGCCTCAGCTACTAGAATGGCTGGGATTATAGGCATGGGTCACAGCACCTGACTGAACCTGTATGTCTCTGAACCCTGTACGTTGCGCTAAGTAGAGGTCTGGTCAGGCTAGCAAGAGGCTAGAAGCTGCTAAGATGTTCAAATTCTTATTCTTCTAATCCTCACCTGGAGAGGAGCTATGGATAAACTTAGCACTCTGAATGGCTTCTTCTCCTTTTCTCCTTTATAGTTGAATTCTCCTAAGATATGTGGCTCTATCCTGTGAATAAGCTATGTACACAAGCAATAGGAAGCTGAGGATAGACAGTAGAGGAATGTGAATAATTAGTAAAATAATAGAGTCACAAACACTCGGTGTTATGTTCCATGTGATATTCAAGGTAAGATTCAGGATCTTGGAACCCTGAAGCATCATTTTTTAAAGAGACAAATATAACATTTGTGAAAGAACTACATGAAAGAAAGTAACATTCTTTAGTGCTTTGATTAGATACATAGAAAGCACAATATTGAAGAAGAAGTGAAGGCAGGTCATCAGACCAGGAGCGTAGACCTCGGACAGAAAGAGCAGATGAGTGGTAATGTGTTGACAGCATCCAGGATGGAGTGGTCCATCCAAAGTTCAAGAGAGGATAAACCAGGTGTGTTAGTCCAGGGAGGGGATTGGCTAGCAAAATGTCTTTCCTTTTGTTTTGCTTTGTGGAGCACCACTGACCTCTATCACTCACCATTTCTAAGGCACACAGAGCACATCCCTGCCCCACTGCTTTTTAGGTAAACATTAAACAGCACTGCACAGGGAGAGCAGCCAAAGTGCTTGATAATTCATCAGCTGTGGCAAACCTGAATGTTTCCATGCAATGCAAATTGCTTTGGCTTCCACATGGCTCCTGTCGCTTCAAGTGCTGATGGTAAATAGCCTTCCTTGGGATAACTATCAAGTCTTCATTTGAACAACATTAATTTACGATGTCTTATCCCTGTTTATATTGTGCCACATGACTTATTCACAAAGCTGGCTCAGTCTTTGGTGACTGGTGTTGATTCATTCTAATCACTGCACTTGCCTAAGATTTTTATATTAATGGGACCTAGACTGGAAAATGATCCTGCACCAAGCTGATTGTGCAGGAATCATGTGTGAAGCAATGGAACCTCCAGAAAAAAAAGTTGTGTCTTTCTGGCAGGGAGGTGGAGGAGAGAAAGCCATGAGACAAGCTGAGTCAAGTCAGTTTCCTCACCTAAGGACTTTCTGAGACTCATACACCAAAGGGGCAGCAGTAACAACAATCATAAGGTGAATACTAATTGTGTCAATTTATATTTTTCATGTATCTTCCAATCTAATATTCTCACAGTAGCCCTATAAATACAGGAAAATGACTTAAGAGTATAGGATCTGCAGGGTTACAACTTGGATCTATCACTTTCCAACCAAATGACATCGGGCAAGTAACTCAATTCTGTGCCTCGATTTCTCCATCTTTAAAATGAGTCTAGGAATCCTAGTTACCACATGATTGTTGTTGTCAAGTAAATGAATTGCTATAGTAAAATACTTAGAATTGAAATGGAGACTAGATTATAATAGTTCATAAATAAGTCTGTACTTCTTCATCCAAGCATGTCGCCAAGCTAGCTTTGCCTGGCTGGACCCAGTTGTGATCATATGATTCATGCTGGCCAGTGGGAGGAAAAGAACACATAGGAGCCCTGAATGAAAGCACAAAGCCACTTGCTCCAGTGACTGGGGAAGTATGATCTTTGCTGGTGCTCTTGACAGCTGAGTCTCCAGAGAGGGGAGACATAGCGCCCTGCTCCTGGCCAACTTTCATGATGCAGTGTGATACAGATTAAACATGTTGATAAAATCTTTAAAAAACAAACTAAAACAAAATCCAGCTTACCCTTCCTGATGTGAAACGTGGTCTATAAGTAGTACATATCATGGCAGGCCAGATTTTATTTTACAGAAAAAGAATCTACAACTTGTGGCAATGGTGCAACATTACCCAGCAAGTATGTGATAAAAATACTGAGGACTTAGCTCTTAAAATGAACCCAAAGGAAAATATGGCAGGAGAAAAATTTTCTAACTACAGTGACTACTATACAAGTGCAAAAAAGAATCCTCTTTGCTTCCTAGCTGTCCCCCAATTTTCTCACCATAAAATGGAAATAATAAAATAGCATTTACTAAGGGAACTGAGGAAGGATTCAATGAGATTATATGTGTAAAGCGCTCACAGGATGACCCATTATATGCAAAATATTCAGTAATGTTAGTAATTTTTACTTCTACTATTAATATTATCATCAGTTGCTATTAGAAGCTTAACATCAATCAACCTCAGTAGTCTATGGACATCTTTGTAAACTGCTAAGCAGAAAGCCAAATCAAGTCCTATTATTTCATGCCTCCTACATTCTCACTCAGGAATTTGGTCCCTTTTTCTCCCTCCATGTGGCTAATCCCTCCTCCTTTTAAACATTTCCATGAGCAGGAAGTCCTTCCTTCTCACCCCTGTCCATGACTGTTATGTGCTCCCAAGAACCTGGTACCATACATTCATATCTGCATCTTGGTTTTTTTTGTTGCAGTTGTTGCTTTTTGTTTGTCACCATGGTTTACAATCTCTCTTCTCTACTGAACTGAAAGCTCCCTGAGGGACTATACCTTTCATGGCCACAATGGTATGAACTCAATATTTATTCATGAGAAGCAATAAACAAACATTAGCCAAATGGAAAAATGGTGTGGGCAGCCATTCACAGAAGAAACACACTCAGCAACAAGCCAATGATCTGATGCTCAGTCTTATAGTAAAATAAAACAGGAGAACAATGTGATATTTTTTCACTCTACAGATGGGTCAACGAAACAAAAATCAACATTGATAATATTAAGTGCAGAAGATAGTACTTTATAAATACATTGTGCTATAATTTTGGGAAGAGATTGAGCAGAGTCTATTAAGATGCTAAAGAATCTATTAAGATGTGATCCAATGACTCTATTTCCAGGATTCTACAACACAGAAATAATAGCATGAGTGTGTGAAGATATATGTTCAAGAGTGCACATTACAATGTTTTTTGTAACATCAAATAAAATGGAAAAAAATCCAGGATGCCTATTTTAGGAAAAAGGCTAAAATAAAATTTGTTATTTCTGTGTGGTGAAACATGACACTCTAAGTAAAATTTTATTAGGTGATCTGCACTTTGTCTTTTCCAACATGGTACCCCCAAGCCTTACAACAGCTTCTGGTACATACCTCATGATCATTAAATAGCTGTTAAATAAATTAATGAACATATGCTGAATACAATATTTTCATGATATGGAATTAAGAGAAAAATATTTTAAACAGCTTAGGTAGCATCAAATTTTTCTTTGTGCAAATTGGCCATATATATGTATTTGGATGAATGCATGGAAGGATAAATTAATTGATACAGGAATAGCTATACCTTAAACTCTTTAAACATAGGTGTTGTTTGGTAAATGATTTTGGTAACACTACATTTGGGCTTTGCAGGGAGCGGGGTCTTCACTTTTCACTTTAAATATTCATGTAATTCCTGATATTAATAGGTGGGATTTTTCTCTGTTGGCTATTTTTCCTGAATGCATCAACAATTTTTTATAAAAATCGTATAATAAATAATTATTTAATCTAATGATTCTAAGAGCGGAAATTGTGAAATAAGACCCCTTCAAAGTCTTACCTGTTTATGCCCATTGTCCTCAAAGAAAGCCAGCCCCTTTCCCCACCGTAAAAAGACAGCCATGTCAGGAGATGTTCATCAGTGGAAAGGGGAAGCATGTTTCCAATAGTAATGTCTGGACTCTGTTCAGTTAGGCACATATGTTCTTCAATGCCATCACAGCCCATTAAATTCTGGATGATATGGGAGAGGAAAAAAAAGATGAAGAAATAACCCTCTAAGGGGCTGGTGAGATGGCTCAGTGGTCTAAAGCACCTACTTAGAACAAGCTTAGCAAAACATCAGGGACCACGGTTCATCCCCAGCACCACATGCCAGCCAGCCCCGCCACCTGGTGGGCTGAGCTGACCACACACACACACACACACACACACACACAAATTAAAAAAAAATAAAAAAAAAGAAATAACCCTCTAAAAGATTATCATTTTGATAACATACTTTAAATCCCTCATAGAAATTATGACTTCCTAGGAATCACTGTAAATTATCTACAAACTGATTTGAACCCCAGTTTGAATCCAAGCTGTATAGCTATGACAGAGCTGTTGCTTTTTAATTCTTCAAACTCATTCCCCTTATTTGTAATAAATAAAGGTAATCAGCATTTGTTCTTGCAACAAATCAATCCAAAATGTCAATAGTTTAATACAATCAAAAGGAATTTATCATACACATTTAGTATTAATGTATAAGTACTGAGCCCCACCAGATGGCTTTATACCCACCAGTGTGTCTTAAGCTAGGTCCCCTCGAGCAGGGCTCCACAACTTGCAGGCCATAGACCTATAGCAGTCTGTGGCCTGTTAGGAGCCAACCACAGACAAGGAGGTGAGTGGCAAGCTGGCAAGCAAAGATTCATCTGCATTGATGGTGATTCCCTTTCACTCACATTACAGCCTGAGTTCTACCTCTTGTCTCAGCAGCAGCAGCAGCAGCAGCAGCAATAGCTTCTCATAGGAGCACATATACTGCTATGAATGGTACATGCAAGGGATGGAGGTCTTTTGAATCATCCTGAAACTCTATCTCCCCATTCCCCATCTGTGGCACAATTGTCTTCCATGAAACTAGTTTCTAAACTGGTGCCAAAAAAGAGTGGGGACTATTACTCTAGAAAGAGAAGCCTGAGATATCAGTTTATGTTGAACAATTTTCTTTGGGAGTATGACATCAGGTAGTGAGACTGAGCATCAGGAGGGGTGGGCCAAAGGAAGAGTCAACACTTGGACTCTGTTGAGCTTTCTGCCACTGCCTGTATGGCTATGTGGTCATTTATGAAATGGAGCTTATGACTGTATGTCTTTTAGGAAAAGGGTGAAGCATTTATCCAATGTCTATAATCTTCATGCATCAAAAGTTTGTCCTCATGGGGCTTCCACAGCCTAAATTACCCATATGTTTGCTCTTACAAAGTGAAGTCCTAGTGTTTCTTAGAGTGGCATTGTTGAACATATAAATAGCAGGTGACCATAGCAGTTACAGTAGTAGAATAATGTGAACAAGAAGTAAGACCTTGAAAAGATGAAGAGACGTACCTGAGATGCCTCATAGCTAGGGATTTAATACACATATTTCTTCTGTATCATAGTATGAACATCTTTAGCTATGGTTACCCCACGATGTGCTGTAGTTTGAGGTTTTGCAAAGGGAACAATATAATGTAGGACATATATTTCATAGGATTATTTTATAATGAAACATTGAAAGAATCATATACAAAGATTGTAGGAAATATACCCATCCACTAAAGACCAAAGAATCCAGTTGGGGGCCTGGGTCCTAAGATAATATTCTGCATGAGTCCAAATAAAGACTTAGAGCCCATAAAATTTTTCCCACAGAGTTCAATTAGATACCTACAGCCCATAACAATGTTTCATGCAGATACACTTCTCAGATCTGTGCTGGGAAGGCCAGTGATGGAAGCTAGAAGATCTACACCAGTGAAATAAGGATCTGTGCTAACAGACTGAGGGATATGAAGTGGAGCCAGGAAGCCACACTCAAAGTAAGAACCAACATTCCCCTGAAAAGTGCCTTAGTCATCCTCAGCAAGAGTGAGGTTCTGAGCTCCATAGAGGATGAGGAAAGCTGAGTTTCCATCAGGAAAGGCAACATGACAAGTTTTCTCCATGAGGCTGAGTGTGTACCATCTTCCCCTCCAGATCCAGGAAGCAAAAATGCCTGAGGTGAGGACTAGAGCTCCTCAAAGTGAACCATAGCCACTCCCAGCAACAATGAGGTCCTGATCTCTTCTGAGAAAAGCCAAGTCCATTAGGAAAGCAAATATGATAAGGTCCCCCAGCAGAGTAGCCCAAGAGAACCAACAGCTTCCAATAACTCCAACAACTTCCCCAAACAGCTTCCCTAACAATCTCTGAACAGTTTCTCTAGTTCTGCCTGTAATGTTGCTTGTTCCTAGCAGCATTCCTTAGGTGGGCCTCCCACAGCCAGCACCACACTGATTCAATTCAGCTGGGTGTTAAAAATTGACCACCAGTTGGAATCCACCGTACCACACAAGGGGAAAAAGGGAGAAAAAGTAAGAACCAGGTTTAAAGCACCAAATGTCATTTTTGTCCACATTCCACTGACTAGATCTAATCATATACATACTCACCCTCTTACCAAAAGGGATAAAAATATGTAGCCTTCTTGTGAGAGCAAGAAAGAAATGGTTTGATGAGCATAGAACCTTATTTCTTCCACTGGTTACACAAGTTGTCCTGGCCATGTCCCACAGCAGGTGAGCAACTTGTGTTGGAGACTATGATGGTGCAAGGTACTGGGTGTTCTTCTGGGCATGAGTGAGCAGGCAGTTGACAGATGATATTTCTAATTAGCATGCTGCAAGATGAAAGATATGCCTAGCTAGGAAGGGAAGTCTCTGTGAGAAAGATATAAAAATGATCTTGGCTAGCAGAGCTCTCACTCAAAAATTTGAGGATCAGCACAAACTGTGATCAGACCATGGCCTCATGGTTATATTCCTTGTTATCTAGGGTTTATGCAATGAAATTACCAAGCATGACCTCAGCACAGGACTGGCCATAGGACTCCAAGTGTGTTGCTACTGACCTAGGCCACTATGCTTGCTATATGCAAGCATTTATCATGTCATATTCTTTTTTATTCTCTGCTTGGGCTTCTCTGACAACTTAACAAAGGCAAGATGACCTTTGTCGATGTTTTGGCATAGCACTGGGAAAATTGGTGAAGTATGTGGTATCCTGAGTTCCATCTCTGATTCTGCTTGGCATGCATGATGGTTAATTTTAGGTATTAATTTGACTGGGTTCTCGGATTCCAGATAGCTGAGAGAGCATTCTCTCTGGTGTGCTTGTGAGGGTATTTCTGGAAGAGACTGACATTTGAATTAGTGGAATAAGGAATGTGCACTTTCACCAATGTGGGTGGGTACTCTGTAATTGGCTGAGGGTCCCAACAGAACAAAAATCAGAAGATTCTCTTTCCCTCTCTCTTTCTTAATTGGGACCTCCTCCTTCTCCTGTCCTTGGACAGTAGATCCTTTTTTTTCCAGCCTTCTCACTCTGTAACTTGTACCTGTTTTGCTCTAGTCACTTAAGCCTTTGGTCTCAGACTGAGTCAGCTTTCCTGGTTTTGAATTTTGAGGCTTTTGGACTTGGAATGAGTCATGCACTGGCTTCCTGGTTCTCCAGATGGCCTATGGTGGGACTTCTTTGCCTCCATAGTCACATGAGTCAAGTCCCCTAATGAACCCCTTGCCATCTATTATCCATCCATCTCCATCCTATGCATCCTGACTCTCTAGAGAACTCTGGATAATGCAATATCCATTAAGAAAGTACTTCATGATAGCCTAAATATGCCCAGCCCTCTGCTGAATGGGGATATGCAGAAATAGGCCAGAGGATTGAGTTTCAATCAGTGAGAAAGACATTGAATAGCCCTTCAAATAAGCATAAATTAGAAATTAGAAAAGTGTGAGGAAAAAAAAACAGAAGGTTCCATACCAGTTTTCTTCCCAGGCCCATTTTCCTCCTCTTACCATCACCAGAATTTTCTACTTTGTATTTAGTTGGAATTAAGCCTTATAGAAAAAAAAAGATTTCATTCCCAAGACTCTCTTACAGTTAAATTGTAGCAAATGGGGTATGAACCAAACAAAAGGCATGTTGTTCTATTTTTCTTTCTTTTCTTCTGGTTGTTTGGAAATCAGATATGATGGTGGGAGCTACAGCAATGTTTTTAAACTTTAAAGCAGAAGCTATGCTGAAGAAGGACTTTAGTCCTTCATGATGGTGGAGTTCCTTGCAATACTTTAACATCCCCCACTCTTTTCCAGGAGAGAGAAATAAGCGCTACTAGCCGGGAACCCCTTTGTAGGAAAAGTAAGAGCTTACTATTGTTATGATTTTACCTGTCTCTGAGATATGCAAAAATGTAGGCATAAAAAGCATGTAGAGAAAGATTTGCAGGGGGCCAGGGAGATCGCTCAGTGGCATAAGCACTTCCCTGGCAAGTGCAAGGGCCTGAGTTCAATCCCTGGTTCTGCAAAAAAAAAAA
>NW_004524749.1:4823541-4829378 GCF_000260255.1 Octodon degus
AAGAAAGAAAGAAAGAAAGAAAGAAAGAAAGAAAGAAAGAAAGAAAGAAAGAAAGAAAGATTGTGCAAGGCAGAGGAAACCCATGTCCACAAACAAAAGAATGTCAGAATGGTTTAAAAGCAAAAAGAAAGGAGAAAGTGAAATGAAGAAGGAAAGATGGAGTAGAGCATTGTGGGTCTACAGCTGGACGGGTGCTCACTTTCAAGCAGTCATTTCACCCAGAAGTTCTCAGTTTCTATGTGTTAAATGACAATAACCTGCTCCCTACTGAACAGCATGATACACAGAGCAAGGACCTTCCAACCAAGTTCAACAACATTCAAATCCCATCTCTTGCCCTGATTCAGGGTGTAGCTAGTGATTAGTTAGAAATGTGTCTATGGGCCTCAGTTTTCCAGTCTATAAAATATAAATAGTAATGTTATTTATTGCACAATGTTGCTGAAAGAATTTAATGAGTGAATGTTCGTCAAGCATTTAGAAAATTGCCTGCCACATACTAAAAGCTACACATTTTGTTAACTAAATGCTTAAGACCTTGAAGAATTATAATGACTTTTTATCATGGGCTCTCCCTTACTCCCCAGATGAAACTCTTCAGAACCATCAGTTCTGTCTAGCCACTCTTCTCTGTTCCCGAACACCCAAAGAGGTACCTCCTTTGGAAATAATCTCATTAAAAGCAACTTTTCAAGCAGGAAATTAATCCAAATGCTTAAGGCACAATGATCCCTCAGTGTCCCCATTCCCTCTCCACCTGCCACAACTGGGGTAATCATGGTCCCTGCCTGGGAAGATTGCAGAAAGAAGAAGATGCTGTACAGAGACAAAGGCTAGCAAACTCTCTGTGAAGGCCCACACAGTAAATTTGTTAGACTTTGTGTCTCATACATTTTCTGCTGCAATTGATTAACTCTGTGGTCATGGCCCACAAGCTCACACAGTCACCACTGTTCCATAGTCCACCAAAAATGCATGAGGGGATACAGTGGTGTTCCAATAAAACTTCACTCGTGGATATTGCAATTTGGTTTACATAGCACTTCATGAGTCATGGCATCTGCCTTTGAATTTTTTTAACCATTTAAAGCACACTAAAATCACTATGAGCTTGAAAGCTGTACTAAAAAATGGCAGTAGACTGGACTTGGTGTATGGCTTATAGTTCGCTGACTCTGCCTATAGATATGTGGCACAGTGCCTGGCACTTAGTAGGTGCTCACTTGCTAGTTGTTGTTAACCTATCTGCTATTAATATTAGCAACAAAACATCAAACAGGGGTTGGTGGTCCTGAAACTGACCCTTCCACAAGCACATGAAAACCTGGGCCAATCTGGGATTTTACTTCTTCCTCTTGTCTTCCAAGCAGCTGGTTCTGTCCTAGATTGGGACCCAGATTGGGAGAGGAGAATTGCATGAAGTCAATGTCTTGGCTCAACAGTTTCCTAAATATTCTGACAGCTTGCACCAAAACTGCCAGCTTGAAGTGGGCTTAATAAATGGAGACCCTGTAAAGCAATTCAGAATCTGATTTTGCTGCAGAAGCATGATTTTAACAGATCTGTAGCTGTTCCCAACCTTTTAACACTGTCTCCTGTGAGTCAAGAGATTTTGATCTTGTAACTAAATTGACTCTGCTGCAGGTTTACCATTCTCCTGGGTAAATTCTCTGACATGCCCAGCTTCAGTTTAGATCCAATCTCCTCTCAAACACACACACACACACACACACACACACACACACACACACACACACACTTCCAATCATCTTCTATTTCATTTTCTGAAAATTGAAATATAGTTTTTTTTAAGATTATAATAATGAATGTCAGAATCAACTCCCTTTGGCCCCAAACCTAGTTTTCTTCTTTTCTTTGGCAGAAGACATTTCTCTTTGATTCTAATGCTAATCTTTGGAAAAGTGGCAACAGATTTAAAAGTTATTTGCATCATGCCTGAGATCTATTGTATTTCCAGGTCAGTCGACCAATACATGGTAATCAGGTCATTTCTTTTCTTGTCATTTTTTTTTGAGACAGACTATTGCAGAATCCAACAAAACACAGTTTCAAAATAAACAGCTCAGAGAGAAGTGTCATGGGCACCAAAAGCAGCAACTCTGGAAATGTAGGCTTTTCTTGATAGAGCAACGGTATCCAAACTTTACAGAGCCAGACAGGAGGCTGCATCCCTGAATTTCCAGCATGCCGCCCACAAAGGCAGTGCTCAAGAGTGAGGATCACATCCTGGAGGCTGGGGCTGTGGGGCTGAAATCCATCTCATCTCCTACAGTGAATGAAGAACAGAGGACAACCTTGAGGAACATAGTGTGGAGAGAGAGGTTGGAGGAGGGAAAGGGGAAAGGGGAGGGAAGAAAGAGAAGAGGAAAGGAAAAATGTGGAGAGGAGAGGCAAATAGGGAAGAAGGAAGGAGGAAGTACAGTAAGATGTTGGGGAGGAAACTAGAAAGGTATAAGGAGTGGAGCAGGGAGCCCCCAAATCCTGGCTTTTGTAATTTATAGGGTGAGGGTGTACTTGGAGAATGATCCCCAGTAAGACTTGGAAAGAAGAGCTGCCTCATAGACTATTAAAAAATAGGTCAACTGTTTTACTAATCTAAAAACACTCTGACTGGCAAACAAAGGAGTATGTGGAAGGGGATTGGGCAGCAGAAATGGAGAGGTACTGAGAAGAATCATTCTTCACTTTGTCTTTCATAATAAGAAGTTATTTCTCCTAGAGCTCTGCTTTAGAAGCTCAGAGTTCTAGAATTTTACAGAAGTTCCTCTATTGTCCTAAGATGAGCACACTTCTGGGGTGACTTGGACCCTGGCAAGCAGAGAGAATGAAAAAGCATGGAAAGGACCTTCCATCCTAGCAGGCTCAAGGGACAATACCAAAGCTCACTTTTATTTCCATTGCTTGCCCATCTAAGAAAAGGGAAATGGGGGTCAGCAAGATAGCTCAGCAGTCTAAATCGCCTGCCAAGGCTAGCATAAGCAAGCATACAAGCACGCAGAGACCACAATTTGATCCCCAGCACCACATACCATGTCAGTTATCATATGCCCAGGGTGGGCTGAACTGGCCACAAAAAAAGGAAAAGGAAAATGGAATCAAAGATTTTAAAAAGTGAAAGAAGATTGAACTCACAGTATATGAGCTGGAGTCTCCTATAGCCACAACTTTGATTCATCTACTGAAGAACGGCTTATCATTGTTCCAAAATGGATATTCATCCAGGTGCAGAGGATTTTTTTGGTTACTGAAATAGACTGTCTTCTATGTCATCGAATGAAACATTACGTTTAGATGATTTTTATAAAATAATAACTAGCATTTGTTTAGGGTTATGTTATGTACATTATCACATTAACTCTCCACATTGTAACCCTGACAGATAAGTTATGATTGCAATCATTTTAAGGTATAAAAACTGGGTCCTACACAGTGAAATGACTTGCCCAGGCTAATAGCTAAGAAGATCTGAGATTTGACTTCTGGTGTGTCCATCTGGCAGCACATTCATTGTGCTTAATCCCCAAACTACACCACTTTCTTATTCAAAGGTGAGTTTTTGTAGAGGAATACATATGAAGATAAGTGAAATAGAGGAATGTTAAAGAAGCTTAGAATCATGTTATAGGGGAATGATTTGTAAATGAATAAATAGTGAGGGATTGGAGTTAGGCCACTTCCTCCCAAGCTAGTGGTGTTGGTGGGGTGGCAGAGAGAGAGACAGAGGACAGAGAGAGACAGAGAATTTTCTGGAGGAGGGTGTATGTGACACAGGCTTCAACAGGTGAAATTGATCATAATATATGCCATGATGGAATAAAGATCCAGAAAGAGGGAACAGAATGTTTGGATAGATGGAATCATTACCAACATACATTGTTTCAGGAATTAGAACCAGTTCCAAATGTCTGGGACACAGTGTGTGAATGAGACTGCCAGAGCCCACCAGATCCTGAATAGACCCAGAGCCCAGGCCCAGCATGTGAGTGAGATGGCCAGAGACTGCTGGATTCTGACTCAACCCAGAGTGCAGGCCCATCGTGAAACCCTGCAGCAGAACTCCCTGAAAAGAGGCTAGAGGCAAGACCCCACAGCTGATTCAGGAGCAGAAGGCCTTGCCAGAGTGACACAAAGGGACAGCTGCAGCAGGAAGAAGTGGAGCACTGTAGCCAGACCAAAGCCAGATCCAAGTAACACCCACCTGGAGGAATCTGAACTTTGTAGATCCGGACCTGGTGCTAAGGTAATAACTCTATCTAAACTCTACACCAAAGATCAGAAAACAGTGGTATACAAAATGACAAAGAGAAGGAACAAAATGCAGTCTCAGGCCCTGAGTCCACCCAGTACAAATGCAGAAGACACCAGCATAGAGGAAAATGGATATCACACACCTGAAATCTCCAAAATAATAACGTTGAAATTAAAGAAACACTTCCAGAAAGGTATAGAAGAAATCAGATCAGAAATAATTTCTGAACTAAAAAAAGTAGTGATAACTATAATCAAAGAAGTACTAAATGTTTCTAAAGAATACACTGATAAAAAAATATAGAGCGGAATATAAAAATGATGGAACCCCTGAATAAGCAATATAGGAAAGAAATAGAATGTATGAAATAGATTCAAAGTGATATACAGGAAATTAAAACCTCAATCACAAGTTGGCAAAATGTTTGAGTGAAAGTGAAAATAGACTTCATGACCTTAAAGACACCATTGCAGCTAGTGAAAAAGTAAGAAAAGATCTCTTTAAAACAACTAGGATGCAGGAAAAAAAAAATTCAATACCTGCAAGACGATGCAAAGATGAACAATGTGAGACTAATAAGCATCAATGAGAAGGAAGGAGTCAATACAAATGATATAAAAAGAATATGGGCAGAAGTAATAGCAGAAAACTTCCCAAATATGGGACAACAATCTTAGTCAGATAACTGAAGCATATAGAACTCCAAATAAAATCAACCCAATTAAAACCATACCCAGACATATAATAATCAAGATCCCAGAAATTCAGCATAGGAACAGTATACCAAAAGCCGCTAAAGAAAATAAGCAGATCACATTTAAAGGAAAACCATCTAAATAATGGCAGATTTCTCTTCACAAACCATCAAGTCAAGAAGAGTATGAAGCAAAGTTCTTCAAGTCTTACAAGAAAACAAATTTCAACCCAAACTGATATACCCTGCAAAGCTTTCTTTCAAGTATAATGGAGTAGTGAAATACTTCCATGACAAAGAACAACTAAAGAATTTCATGATGACAAAGCCAAGCATACACAGACTACTAAATGATCTCCTAGAGAGGGAGCAAAATGATCACAGCCTCATGAATGAGAATGAAAAGAACTCACCAAATAGGACAAACAATTGAACATAAGAGAATAAGAGGTATACAATAGTAGTCTTTCAGTTATACTTTTGTATACAGCAGCAAAATATTTCCATCAGCACACTCTACAAATGGACTTCTCTTCTACCTTATGGGTCATGATTCCATCTGGGTCTACAGGGTGGATTTCAAAGAAATAGCTGTAGCTCAGTTCCACAAGTGACGCCTGGCCACCAGTAACTGTCCTGGTCATTATGCATGTCCACAACACACTAGAACTTTGTGTGATACCCTATCCCAAAACTCTTAGAAGTGCTGGTCATTTATTTGCCATTCCAATATTCATCTTATGTTTTATTCTTAGTACTTCTTTATTATCATGAAAACTTTTCTTAGTTCAATTGTTTTGAAACATTTAATTTTTAATTAATTAGTATTTAATTTTCTGAATATTGCTTAATCTTAATTTTTGTTCTAAGATT
>NW_004524749.1:4839368-4841388 GCF_000260255.1 Octodon degus
ACTCCTGACCACCAGGCCGGGCAGCACGCACACAGGTGGAGAAATGGATCACATTTCCCACAGAGACCAAACAAGCAGGCCAAGGTCACCCCAAGAGCACCAAGCCAAGAGTCAAGTCTTCCTGCCTCCCAGGGCTGGCTCTCGCCATCCTGCCTCTCTCTCCTCGTGAGTACAAAGGATTCAGTACAGACTTCCTGGTAGCACGTGGCAGCCCTAGAAGCCTCAGATGTTTGCAATGAGCAACACGCGCCCTCTTCCATCAGGGAGCTCTGTGAATTCTGACTTGCTTTTCCAACTTGCAGATGTTTCTCACAGAGCCACTTTCTCCCCCAGCTCCAATGCTCATGGCAGCATTGATGGATGAGGTCAGGAGGGTAGAATTTGTTTCCAAAGCAAAACACAGCATCATGGTGAAATTTGGTTTCTGGAACCAGACAGCCCGGGATTTGTAACGTGGACCCACTAACTGTCACATTTTGCAAATTAATTATTTTTTCTGTGCCTCAGTTTTCTTATCAGAAAAAAATTAATAAACAACTCACAGCATTCAAATAAGGAACAAATAAATCAAGATCCATCAAGTCCTTAGAACCGCATCTGGCACACAGAAAACACCCAATACACATAAGATTTCATCAGGTTAGTGGCCCTCACCAAATTCTGGCCTCAGATCTTGCACTCCAGGTTCCCACCACAAGGCCCTGTGGCCAGTGGATGGATTCTGCCCTATCGCACAGGTACTGCCTCTTCTTTAACTGGTTTCTAGCCAACCCCACTTGACACCCCTCCAGAGCAGGCCACAGCAAGCCCTGTGCAGCCTGCCCTCTCTCCTGGGCCTTCTGCTTGGCCTCTCCTGCTTCACACTGTTTAGTCAATGCCATTAATCAAAATCCTATAGCAGAAAACGCATGCATAAGTCCAACACATTTATTGCTATGGCAACAATTCAGGTACTTGTCCCAGTGTCAAGCTATATCAGTGGAGATAAATTCTATTGTTTTCACAGTGACAGTTTTCTCTGTGTTGGACTTAATCCATGGAAAAATATAGCCTTTCTCCTTATTTAAGAAAGTGAGAGAGAAAGAGAAAGTGACCTCTGGGTTACTTATCCAGTGCATTCAGACCTGAAAACAATTTTTTCCCTTTCTTTTAAAAATGGAGGAAGACATTCAGTGATTTGCAGCAGTGTCATACTGATCAATTGATTGGCAGAATCCCCATAGCCAAGATTCTCCTCTTTACAAGCTGGAGTTTAGCAAGAGCCCAGATGAATTAAGAAATATGCAAAAGCCTGCTCTGTGATGACTTTCATGGTCTTAGCCTAGACCAGGGCCCAAATGGTTGAACACACTGGGTACACGCAGCCTGGTGCCTTGACAGACAGTGTTGGCAAACAGAAATGGGCCTGCGCAGAATGAACATTTTCCCCGGATGAAAAGCACCTCTCACCCGGAGAGATGACCCTTTCTGCTTTGTGGAGATGAGGGAAGGGTCCTCTCTCCCACCCTCACAAGCACATTGGCCTGGACAGGGCACTGCAGTGTGAACCAGCTTCAGTCTCTTGAGCACTAGACAGAGACTGCCCTCTCTGCAGACCCTCGTGGAGGAAGCTGATTTGCATTTTTCTCCCCTTCTGTGCTGAATCACTCATCCTTCTGCCAGAATCAAAGCCCAAAGACAAAATTTCATCAGAGTCTAGAGACCTTTCAGAGTATTTTCATGTATCTTGCTCTCGCTAGCTGCAAGGAACAATGCAAGAGAAGTAGCAAACTTTGTCCTCAGGTTATTGATAGTCTGGTGGGAAATGCACTAAGCTTCATTGTTTCATCCTTCATGCTTCACTATCTATTACAAAGAAGCCACTATGTGCTTGCCACACAGCACCTGGATACATTTGCTCTACTAATTAATCAATTTATTTATCTAGTCTTTTTGAGACAGGGTTTTTCTATGCAGTTCAGGCTGGCCTTGAATTCATGGTGATCCTGCTACCTCAGCCCTGCAAGCACTGGGATTACAG
>NW_004524749.1:4841778-4847782 GCF_000260255.1 Octodon degus
AAAAGGTTCATTTTTCTTGGAAATGTGGTATTATAAGTTGAACTAAATTCAGAAACTTTAAATCTTTAAATATTTATTGCCTACTCCTTTCTACTTTGAGAATTCTAATCATATGAATATAAGTTTCTTGGTTTTGTCACAGTGAACTAATATAATTGATCTGTAAACTCTTCATATTTATTTTGGACAATTTTTATTGTTATATTCACTTATGTTTGTAAATTATTTTCAATTTGCAATCTATTAAAAAATTTTTAAAAATGTCTGGGACAGGACTGGCCAATTAGCTTAGAGGATTAAAGTACCTGCAAGCAGGCTCAGGGGCCAAGAGTTCTGATCCCTGAGCTTACCATGTTGGCCCCACCCTGGGGTGCACTGAGATGGCGATTGAGACTGTGAGTGGTAGCACAGCCTATAATCCAAGCACTTGGGAGGCTGTAAACAGGAGAATCACTATGAGTCTGATCTAGTGGTGACACTCTAAACACCCTGTAGACCCTTCCTTAAAATAAAATAAAAAAAAAATCCAAACAAACAAAACCCTATCTGGGACATAAATTGCAGGTTCAGGAGTGGTAATAGTTGAGAATGGAGAAGTAGGCAGGAGCCAGTTTATAAGATTCCAGACTTAACACCAGAGTTTGCACCTGATAGGGTGTTCATGAACTTGACTTGTTTGGAAGCATCATTAGGCAATATGATAAACTTTGTAGAAAAAGAGGTTATCAAGATCAAGCAAAATAGCATTTGCAGTAGAAACATCCAGACACACAACCTTGTTATGGTCAAATATTGAGTTCTTGAAGACTGGGTTCATATCACTATTTTGTTTTAAGGGAATGCCATCTAAAAATCAGAAATCCTCTTCTGCCATTTTGCTTATTACTTCCTGTTCCTAAGCTTATCCTAAACTGGCCATTTGAAATTTGCTTGCAGAATGAATTCTTGGGAAGAGACAGATGGTACATTCTTTTGAGAGATGAGGTATGTGTATGTTGGGGATGTGATCTCCCAGCCTCCCCGCTTCAGTCTTCTCTGTTTTAAAACTTATCCACCCACAGGGAGGGACTTTGACAACTGAGTTTGTACTCCATCCCATCCTTCTGACAAAACTGAGGACCAAGTGGACACACTGCTTAAGTTATTTTAAAGAAAAAAATGTTACTAAAAGAGAGCCTTCACCAGAGATACAAAATAGGAAGTCACAGATACCCAGTCTCTGTGAATTAAAGAATTTTTTTAATTAAAAATTGAAGAACATTAAAAACTTGGATGCTCTTGGACAACCAACATTTTGTATTTTATATATGGACTGAGAAGCAAAAAGAACTGATATGTACGAAAAGAATAAAAAGGTACTAAGAGAAAACAGAAATGATTGATAGAGAATTGTTGGAATTCCCTGAAACTCTTGTAGCTTCTGACAGCAGTGCCTTTCCCAGGCTCAGCGATATTTTTCTCCTTGCAAGGTTTTAGGAGACCTTCATACTCTTCAGTAAACCTAAATTTTAGGCTTCAGTACCCTTGAATTCTAGTTACTTGAAACTTAGATTTTTTTGATAGCAGGTAAGTCATAGTTCTTTGCCTATTAATGTCCACTAGGAATCATAAAGACAAGAGGGGGTAAAAGTCTCAAGTCCCTTTATCTAAGGAGCCTGAACGCACTCAATTTTTAGAACCTTTTCTCTAACATGATATAGCAAACACTCCACAACTCTTTAATCAATCTGATGCTGAGTCATAGCTAAAATTCAAGTAGCTGAAGGTGTGGCTTGTTCACCCTCATTACACTGTCTTCCTCTTCCATAAAGTTTTCTTCAGTCTCTCATAAGTTTGTTCCTTCTCGATTTTTCATGAATTTCATTTGCATGTATGTACAACACTTACAATAGTCACTGGTTTGTATAGCCAATCCCTCCAGCCAATGGTGAGACATTGAGGAAGACACAGGCTTACTTATTTCTGGGTGTCCTATACTTTTCACCACAAATTCTTGAAGTCACCAGCCTTTTGATCCATACATTTTTTTTTTTTTGTGGAACCAGGGATTGAACTCAATTCCTTGTGCTTGCCAGGCAAGTGCTTATTCTACTGAGCTATCTCCCCAGCCCCATTTGATCCATACTTTTAAAAAAATTTTTAAGGGATGGTCATTAAGGAGCAAGACTCATGTTAAAACATGATCTTTATTCAAACCCTTCCAGGAACCATGTAAGGAAATGAACTCTATAGATGGAGCTTCCTTGTGGAGACTGCTGATTCCACACATCAGCTTGAATCTCAACTGAAGTATGTCAGTTCATCATCAGAACAAAGGAAAAGAGTTGTTTCAACCAGCATACAGAGCTCGGGGGCTCCAGGAGCATGGGCAACCTTGACACTCTTTCTTTCTCTGTACCCACCCATACTATGTCACTTTTCCATCACAATGAGATGGTGAATCCAAAATTTCTGAAGCAGATTGAATAAAAAGGTTCATCTTCTCCTTACTCCCAATCTTAATAGCCAAACCTATACAGATATAATGTGTAATTTAGCCTTTACCTGACGAAGAAAATCTTCAAGCATCTGAGAGGCTCTGAACTTCAGAGCCAGGACAAAGCCATTTAGCCATATTTCTCTCTCAAGCCACCAATCCAAAAAAAAAAAAAAAAAAAAGAAAACAAGTAAACCAATCAATTTCCTAATGAGATGGGATCCCATGGAGATTTTCAAGGCTTCTTACTTTCCCTCAGCATACACATGGCAGTCATGGAACTCTCAAAGGAAATAACTCAATGACCTCTGGCTTATCAAATGGTCATTCCAATTCATTAGTATTCTTTGCGTGTAACAGGAGGGAAAAGTCATCTCATGATTTGTGTTAAACCTCCAAGCCCCTTCTACAATTTTTCCAGACAATAATCCATAAGAAAGCTTTTGACCTAGGTTGCTAGAAAATTGTAAAGAAAGCATCAACTGAGCTCCTCAGATCTTTGTGAAAAGAACTGACGGAGCTCTTAAGTCATTATCATTTTGATTTGGGCTTCTCTGTGCTTTCTGGCAGCACTTCCAGAAGCTGAAGTCTGTGAGGAGACCCTGGGGATAGAATAAACAAACATTCTATTCAACAAGTATTTGTTGGTTTCCTGAGGACATAGATTTTCGGTTTCTGAAATGCTTTCACGTATTGCAAATAAACTATTTTTTAACATAAGCAGTGTAATGAACACCTTCATTTGGCTAAGGCACTTGCCTAAGGTTCGTCTGATGAATAAATGTTGGAGAAGAAAACCTTGCTGTTCTGGTTTGTGTAGTGTTGCTGCTCTGGTCTTTCTACTTCTCTAGACCTCTATGTAACATAGGGAAGGCAGGTGGCAGGCAAAAAACACTAGAAGAGGAAGGCAAAGCTATACATAATGAGCATGCACTGCAACGTCCAATGGCTCACATGAGAAGATCAGGGGATGTAGTGTTACTGTGAACCAGGATGTCATGGAAGGCTTCATAGAGGATAAACATCTTGGGTTGGACCAGAAACAACATTCCTGTGAAAGGAATTGAAACAGTGTTTTGAAGACAGTCTCTTAAGAAAGCTAGTAGTTTCCAAAAAAAAAAATGAGATTCAGAAAAACAAAAACACATCCATTCAAAAGAGACTGAAAGCAGAGCTCAGAGTCTTCTGGCTTGCTAGCCATAAGAAGGTGGAACTTAACTACCATTAGCTTTATGAGAGAATTTAATGCATGTTATGTTATGTGATAATGTCCAAAGAATAAGGAGAGAAAGTAGTTGGCCCTCAGCACCAGAAATGAACTTCGAGGATGGTCTGGTGTCTCTCTCTTAAATTTCCACACTGGCTCCATTCCTGTATAGCTCTTCTAGCAACAACACTCAAGTCACTGGGCCAAGGTCAACCTTGGGGAAATATTGGGCATTTCACTGGGTGGGTGGAGGAGTCACTCTGCCTTCTCTTCTCTGTATTTTCTAGATATTAGTTGATCTAAGAGGTAGCTATTGTGGTAAAAGGATTTGGACCATCTATTCTTGAGCTGCCCAACTGGAAGATGCCATTGCTAACATCAGAAAAGCAAACAAAATTCAAGGTCAGAAAAGCAGGCACACTTTTCCCTGCTTCCCCCACCTGACCCACTTCTCCACCAGCCACCTGCTCCAGCCACCTCAGGCCCAATCCCAGCTGCCAGATTCCAACTGAGGTAGTCCCTCAAATTGCCAGGCAATCACTACCTAAACTGTCATCCCATGATCAGAAAAGAAGAAGTTATGTAAGTAACTGACAGCACCTGAACAATCTCTCATTTGGATCAAATCAAGATCTTTAAATATTTATAAAGTTCTGGTATCTAAAATAGCGAGCCTCTACCCTGCATGTGGGCTGTTGAAATATGGGTCTAGTGCATTCTAAATGGAATATTCATCTGAGCGGTCATATACTTTATTTGTGCATATTTTGTTTGAGTGTGTGAAAGTGTGTGTATGTTTGACTGTGTGTGTGTGTTGAAAAACCCATTGCATTATGTTAAATATCCCAAGGGCTCAGTATAGAACATGATTGGAATGAATACAGGATGAGAGTAACTTTTTCTATCTCATTAGATGGCCTGAGTTTTGAAATCTGCTCTAAGAGTGTGGTAAAGTGTGCAGTGTTGTAGATTAATGCACTGAATACATTTCTACAGTTCTTGATGTGTTTCATAAAAGGTCCATTTCAAAAGTGTGCTGTATTATAGGTGAACACTCTCAGTAAATAATCTTGTTACAGAAACCTAAGCAATTTTTACAAGGCGTATTTCTGGCTGACTGAACAATTTATTCTCCAGATGTCACATTGTATTTTTCCAATATAAAATGAAACAGCTTTTTTTTTCTTTTAAGGCCGACTGTGCTGCTTTGTCTGAATCTAGAACAAAGGATCTCCCCTTAAGGAGGCTGATGTGATGTCGAAGCCCATCATTTTAAAATTAACAGCACACCTGGGAGGAGCTGGCAGTGCCTTTACTGGCCTCCCTATTCAGAAATGTCACTTGACAATCAGGCAGGACATTCCCTGGGGTCATCCAGTCTGAGAAAACTCACTGGCTTCTTGAAAAACTAAAGAGAGCAAGAGAAAGGGGTATACCAGACAAGAAAGTGGGAGGGGGACAAAAGGAAAGGGATGGGAAGAGAGGAGGAGATGAGAAGAAAAGAGAAATGGAAAGCAAAGGTAGGATAATGAGAAGAGGTAGGAGAGGAGAGATAGAGGTGAAAGAGCAGGTGGAAAAGAGGCGAGAAGACAAAGGTGAAGGAAAAATGTGAAAAGATGTCTGGAAGAGGTAGAAAATGAGAGAAATATGCAAAACTCTGTGGCCACCACAATCACCTGTTACCAAAGATTTTGCAAGACATTAATCCCATGGAATATCTATAAAGAGCTGTCTGATCAATTTTGAAAATCTGTAAATTCCATATCTACTGCCTTGCCTCAAACAGTCAAAATGGCCTTAGCATAGAAAGGGCTCTGAGATGCCTTATCAGAAGGAAACCTGTTCAACTTCATCTAACCCAGCATTTAAAGCTTATGGGCTCTGAACCTCTTCTTATCCTCATATTTCATCTATGACTATGTGACTTGGAACATAGTCCCCTACAGCTTTCAAGCAACACATCCATAATGTCTTCTTTGGAAAGGGTAGACCATCGGCACCACACATATCAGTGTACATAAACCAAAATACTCTTCTTAGACCTCTAAAAGCACACGACTCTTATCCAGGGCAAGTACCTCGGATAGTTATTTCTTAATATGATGTCTTTATGCCTAAGATGTTTGATATTCAGACAGATAGTGAGATTAAGCTTAACAGCTTATTGTAACAACAATAAGCTTGTCTTCTGAATGGTTAACAACCTAAGTATGCAGACCACAATTAGAGAAAAAGGAGGGCTGCAAGGAAAGCCAACATTTTGGCCCTAGCCTTCTAAGGTCAATTAAGACTCAGGACATATGAGAACTTGTACTGTGATG
>NW_004524749.1:4853297-4872623 GCF_000260255.1 Octodon degus
CAGGGTACCTACCTTCCCTAACTGGCCTCTTTCTTCAAAGCCAGAAGCTTCAGTCTGAATCCCTTTTCCAGTACTATCCCTCTAGGTCCTTCCTGACTCTTTTTCATTTTCAGAGATTCTTGTGGTTAAATGCCCCCCCCATAATGGAGGGTGATTTCTCTTTATTAAAGACAGTTATTTGCATCATTAATGCCATCTACAGGTTGAACTTCACTTTGCTATGCAATTTAACATATTCAAAAATTTCAAGGATTAAGATATGCACATTTGGGGTGGGGGAAAGAATCATTAACCCGTCCTACACCTTTGAATTTTGAAACTTCCCTGCAAAGAAAGTATTATTATCTTTATTTGTTATCTAAAGATAGAAAACTTAGGATCAGAGAATTAGAGGTTTTCACAGGGCCACACAATTAAATAAATAGTGCAGCTTAGAATAGAACACAGATACTTTTCCTACCGGGACCATAGTAATTCTCTCATTTGTTCACACAAGAAATGGTAATTATTGATCATTGCTATGTGCATGATCTCTGAGATACATCCATATTTGGTATGGGATGAAGTTGAAAGAAAAGCAATGTAATGCTTTTGATGGACAATAGAATGTATGGTTAGGTTAGGAGTTGTCCTGAACATAGGAGAACCTGTACTGTAACATCCTGTAACTCATTTGTGTCCCAAATTTACTGATCAATGAGATAACGGGACCACAGAGGAAAGTGATTGATGATATAGAGTATGTGTAAGGAGAGTCACATGGAGAGAAAATATTCTCTCAGGCTTTCACAGAGAGCAAGTTGGCCAAGCAATGGCCATGACTCATCCACATGGCTGACACTAACAAAGAATCTACAAACTGCAGTACAGGGTTTCAGGGTAAATCCTGAGAGGATTTGACTGACCTTATCAGGAACAAAAGATACACTTCTTGTTATGTAGGTCTTGCTTTATCTTGGTCTTAACGATCCAGCAGAAAAGTATAAAAACAAGTTATAAAAAGTAAAGCCGTATTAATATGCTGAACTGTAAAAGGCTCAAGTCAACAACTTCTGACACTGCCAGTCCTATGGATAACCCACTACTATTATGGACTACTGGACTATATTGGATTATTTTGCCGAATTCACATACCTATAATATTTAAATGGTAATGGAATACCCATCTCTGACAAAGCTAAAGAAAAAAAAGGGTATATAAATGAAGGACCATTTTGTATCTATATATACAAAATAGGATAGATATACAGCTACTTTCTCTTAATTCAATGAGAAGAAAGTTTTGTACTAATAGTGTTTGGACAAGATATCATGTCTACATCCTGCGCTATGAATAACCACTACGAAGACAACAATATGTGATGCATTAATTATTAAAACTATCCTACTAATCAGTTTTGAAACTGTCTCATTGCTATTTGTTTCTCAATAAAATTAATAAAAAAGTTTTTAAAAAATAAAGTAAAATTGGAAAAAAAAAAAAAAAAAAGGAGGGGGGTTGTCCTGAGAAGAGGAAGCAGTATGAGCTGAGTTAATCTAGGAAGGCTTCAAGGAAGTGGTGGAAGTTGCATCCAAAGAAGGTACAGAAATATGACTCCATTTCTTCCAGACTATTAGGTAGAAGCTAAGGAGGAAGGGTGCTGTCAGCTGTTTGGAGAACCAATCCAAGGGCAAGAAGACATGGTTCTTTTACATCCTAGATTTCAAATTTGTTTCAGCTTCCACAGAGGTCTCAGCAAATTCTTCCCAAGGTCACATTGCCTTAGACAAGGTCATTTTGCCTTAGCCATAAAGCATAATTTGATATTGTGTCCTGTCAACCAGAGTTCTAGAGGCAATGGTGACAAAGAGAGAAAGCTGTAGGATCACAAGCTAAAAATGTGTTCTCTCTTCCTATCTTCCCCTCCCTTCCCATCTCTTATTTTACCTAGCCTTGTATTGCTTTTCTTTCCTTCTCTCACTTTTCTTTCCTTCTCTTTTCTTCCCCTTCTTACTATTTATTGCAGGGCCCTCCTCATACATAGCAGGGAGTAGAAATCCCTGATGCAGTGCATAAAGTATTGCAACAAAATCTAAAGATGAGGAGACGAAATATCTATATACCAGAGAAAAGTAACCATAGTCCATAAGATCTCTGGGAAAGGTTGGCAAAGAACAAGATTGAGGTTGAAGCAGGTTGTTGTTGTCCCTACTATACCAGGCAAGAGCTTTTGCTCTAAGGCAGTTTCCAAAGTTTAGCTGATTACATTGTACCTTAGCAGCTTAGGCCAAAGCCCTGCACAACATGGCAAGTACATACCCTTGCACCATCACTGATCACGTAACTCTATTATTTACTTAACTGTTTTTAATTGATATATTTTTCTATTGAAATTTATTTAAAAGAAAGATGTGTATCATTATTATGACTGGAAAGTGAGCATCAACATAAGTAACCACAAAAGAAATACACTGGAAATGAAAAAAGGTCATTAACTAAGTGCCTGTGATTCCCTCTGAAGATTTTCTGCCCAAGATCTGGCATCTGCTGATTGGGAATGTACCAAAAAATGAGGGAGAATTAGTTTAGACAGAGCTTCTTCAACAACAACCTTTTACTTGGGACAATGTAAAAGATGAAAAGCAAATTGATATGGAAGGACATTTTTCAACATCACATTCAGTGTTGCATCTAGGGGACTTTTTTTTTTCTTGTGGAACTGGGGATTGAACTCAGGGCCTTGCACTTACCAAGGAAGCACTTATTCTACTGAGCCATCTCCCCTGCCCTCAGTGTTGCATCTGGAAGTGGTATTTAAAGGAATCTCCCAAAGGTCAGGAGTAATGCCAGAACTGAGAAGAAATGTTGCTAAGGGGTGTTTGCTCAGCATCACTTCCCTAGAGAGCAGCTTATGGGTGAGCACTTTCCCTGGGTGGCCAGGCCCAGGGTGTGGGGATAAGGGAAAGTGATGGGGGGCAAGACAGGAAAAGCAGAGAGGAAGAGCTACCTCACTAAGTGGGTTGTAGCCTTGCAACAAACACAGCCAGTTGCTGGGTCAGGAAGGACTGCTCTGGGAAAGGTAAGGAACTGCTGTGCTTTGGAAGCTTCAGGAGCAATGTGTGACATTTCCTATCACTTTTCTCTGAGTGGACGGAGTCTGCCTAGCAGAGCATCCACTCCTCCGTACTTCTGGTTTGGGGCCCCTTTGGACTCTGTGTGTCTAGTGTAGTTAGAGGCAGAGGTTGTAGCAACCTGAGTAAGCAAATGACTATGTCAGTTGAAGACAATTAAGTAAATAATAGAAGGAGATGATGGTGTAGTGCCAGTGGAGGTCATGCTGAAATGCTGTTCCATGCCTGGCAAGTGAGGGGCAGCAGTGGTAAGGGATGGGTAATGGTGGGGGTGGCTAAGGCACTCCATGTTCTCGGCTGCAGAGTGACAGGGCCTATCACATGCTGAAGCCCTGTGGATCTCTGATCTCTGCAGTTGCATCCATCCATTCCCTCTTTTGTGGAGTGGAAAACCAGAACAGGCCATCCTAGAAATCCCACTGAGTCTGTGGTTCGGGTGGGCAAATATGATGAAGCACATCAACTTATTCCTGCACTGGTATCAACGAAGATCTATAACTTACCGAGTTTATATAAAAATTCAGGGTTTTTTCTTTTTCTTCTTTTTTCTTCGATAAGATAAATATGCAGTAACTTTCTCTTAGTTCAGTGAGAAGAAATGTTTGTACTAATATTGTTTAGACAAGATATCATGTCTGCACCTTGTCCTCTGAATTGCTACTATGAAGACAGCAATATGCAGTGTATTAATTATTGTAACTGTCCTCCTAATCTGTTTGGAAACTGTTTTGTTGCTATTTTATCTTTTTTTCTCATTAAAATGAATATAAAATATAAAAAATAAATCAATAAAGAAATTTTTAAAAATTACTTGAAAGCATAATTATAAATAGGCAACATGTGAATAAATGTATTCAAGTGAAAAAAACTCAGGTTTATGTGGCAAAATTAAACTGGGGGAAGACAGAAAGATAGAGAGGAAGAGGGAGGGGGAGGGGTTGAGGGAGAGAGAGAGAGAATGTGTTTTTCTCCAGCTTACTATAAGCTGGGCACAATTTTAGGGCTGGAAGGGGCTGCCAAAATCATGTGTTCTAATCCTCTCATTCTATGGTGGGAGAAACAGAGTCCAAGGCAATCAAAGATCTGTGTAGTCACACACAAAGACGGGTTTTGAACAGAAATCTACTGATCCTGAGATTAATGCCCCTGCTAGCCTGGTATTCTACAGCCACAGGATGGATGACCTTCTACATCTCACCATGAAATGATATGGGACTGTTCAAAATTATATCTCCTCCTTATTCCTTTGCTTAAGAATGTATTTAATAGAGACTTAATGCTAAAGATCCATGATACAGAAGCAAGAAATTAAAGCAGTACATTTGTGTTTACGTTGTTCCCAGCCTTGGCATTATACTGCATCTTTTCTCTGGCAGGTTTAGGTTACATTTTGTTTTGTTTTGTTTCCTTTTTCTTAACTGACATTTTGAAATGTGCATTTATTTTTCTTTTTCTGAAATGCTCTTTTGTGAAAATGAAACTGTGTTTGCATAACAGCTAAGATCCTTGTTTTAAAATGCTTTGGGTTGTTGTAAAGAACCTTCTTTCATCTCTAGGGAAAAAATAAACTTGTGAGACAAGTCTAAATAGCTGAGTTGGGGAGCTTAGTTATAAAGGGGGAACTGTGTAGATAGGAAAATGAGGGATGGTTTCATTTTAAAGTATTACAAGTACACAGAATCATTTCCATTTGAGTGGAGAATAAGATTTCGTTTGGGTTATAATGTTAGGATGGAACTTCCTGTTTGGCTCAAGGAAGAAACAAGATGTTAAAGCGCTAGGGATACAGGATTGTAGCGTAAGCAGCATTTTCTGATAGCCCAAAGAGCTATATGCAGACCCTTACCTTTCCTAATCTTCAAAATTTTCAGGGGTAAATTGGGCTAGCAATACATTCTCACTTTCACTAGGGACGTCTGGGTCAGAAGTGAATTGTAGTGGAAGTAATGTGTTAGCCAAGCCCTCCAAAAATTGTCTTCCAGAAACACTTGTGCTCAAACAAAGAAATCCAATACGTGTGCAAACTCCCAGTAGACCTTTGTACACCAGAAGGAGCTCATTCCATCCTGTGATTTCTCTGCTATGATCAAGATTTTTCTGTCTCCAAAGGTTCTCTGGCACAGAGAGTCACTAAGAAGCAACTATCCCACCTGGGGTTATAATTCCCCACTTCCTTAGCAATTCAGAGGGACTGAAATGCAGCCAATAGAATGTGAGCAGAAATGATCCCCACCAAAAAAGGTCAGGGACAAACCTCTATCCTTTTCCCCAGGAATACAGAAAACCTGCAGAGTGAGTTTGTGAGCCACATGTCAAGATGGAGAGCTACAAAATGGAAAGAAATAGGATCCCTGAATTGCCCCTTTTAAATGAGTCTTCTAATTAGAAACAACCAAAGTGGACTATTATGTAAGTGAGAAATAAATGTTTCCTGTGTTAGGCCAATAAAGAGAATTAGGGATATTATCTGTTATAGCAGCTGACATGCCCTTAATTAATATCACTTTTGAACAGTTCAGTGATTTCCTTTTGGGAAATTACCTCGCCCATTATGTGTCATCTGGATGGGATAGCAAATCAGATGCTTGTTTCCCATGATAGAAGCCAGAGAGACCAGGTCTCTCCTCTCCCTTCCTTCCCTCCTTATACAGCCAGGGCTCCGCCTCACAACTTAGGCTCAGGTAATCAGATGCTCTGTTGTGGCAGCAGGTAAAATAGTGAGAGAAACACTCACAGTTGGAAGTATTAGCAGGGATAACGAGCCCTCTGTTCTGATGCAAAATACTCCTTATGACTTCTGTTTTCTAACTTTCTAGATCTGGCTGGCTTTCTGTTCATTCTTGATCAAATTCAAGAAACTCAGCAATTCTGTTAGCTTCTGATGTCTTTCCAATAAATATTCTCTTCTTAATTTAGGTGGAGTCAATTTCTCTTGCCTATCACAGGAGAACCTTATTAAGAACAGTGTAGTAAAATTTAAAAGAACCCATGTTCCAATGATTCTGTGAAGATTGGGTTTGGTAAACAGACAAGACAAATACAGATCTCTTGCAATATGAATACACTTCACCTAGATGATGTCTCCTTGGAGTCTGTGGGGTGGGGAAGGAGGTAAAAAGAGTGAACAGTGTGGTTTTCTATAAGCTGCAATAAATACGATGACAGTGCAGTCAAGTTAGAGAGACTGTGATTGATTTATTACATTATAGTTCATTAAAAGTGTTCCAGTGCCTTTTTAAAAACCATCCAGTCATTAAAAAAAAAATCTTTGCGAATACAGTTTCCAACATCGTTATAAGAGAGTCTTGACAGCTCTTCATTTTTAATGGCACTGTTATAAACAGGCTTCATAATGGCTCTGCTTAGTGGGAGGCTGGTTCGAAGGCCAGCAGCTCAAGGAGCCCAGGTTTACATGGCTGCTCCATGCAAAGACTGAGTCTGAAGTTAATTTGTCTAGAGTAATAGAAGAAGAACTCAGGTTTTGCATGTGATGCTAATGGTGCTTTCTAAAAAGGGCTAGAACACCAATCAGGGCTCTAAAATATATTTTCTTTTGTAAATCTGAAAGAAGGAGAAACAAAAGAAGTTGTCAGATTGTCCCTAAACATCCAACAGGGAAGAACCGGTACTTATATGCAATTCAAATTGGAAGGGAAGGATTGTGCCTCGGGCCAACTGAAGGGAAAATGCTGGTTTTCTAATTTGTGGGAAATGGAGATGAGCTCTCAGCTGGCTTGGCCAGGGTCCCCAAGAGATCAGGCAGCAGGGTGAGTTGGAGGGGGCTACTTTTGGCCAGTACAGCTTCACTCTCTGCTCAACATCCACCAGCACAGGGAAAGTGTAGGAGATGCAGTTTGAATGCTCAGGACATGGAGAATGCCCATTATGTCCTAGAAGTATATGTGTAGGATAACTGTGTATAGCTAATTGCATGCCACAGACATATGCTGGGCACTTGCTAGGTTCTTGCCCACATGCCAGACAATGCTGGGATATAGAATGAAACCATTAGCACTAGTTTGACTAGTCAGGACCATAGGAAAATAAGAGTAAAGCTGGTCACAGAAGTGCTGACAGTGTTAGTAAAGACAGCTGTGATTTGTACCTGCACAATCTTCCCTCTTCTTGAGATATAAACTGTAATTTTTAGACAAATTGCCTTTCCATTTGGATGAGGCTGACTCTTAACCCACCCTTCTTTGTGCCCAGCTCCAATAATGGACACATGAGACATGTGCAAACAATCAGAGCAGGCTACTACACTTCTCTGGCCCCAGTGGTCAGATCTAAGTCAAGTCAAAGAAACAGCTTTGGGATTTTGGTTGGAACTACTGAAATGAAGATGTTGAGTTTATACTGGGGTCACACAGCCCGTGCATGCAGGCCTGAAGCTGCTGGAAATTTTATACTCCAACATAAGGATAATCTCCTAGACAATAAAGGCAAGGCAGAGGATGGAAAAGTTGAGGCAGACAGAGATAGCAGTGCAGTTACTTTGAAACGATGAGATTATTTCCACATCAGAATGAAAACTGGAAAAAAAAAGTTTATTAATAAAGCTGGCCATCAGACCTTTCCCAGACTACAGATCTTAAGTGTCTGGTGTCCCAACATGCTTCACCAATCCTTACAGATCAAAAACATGTCCAGCCTCATGCTTTGTTTTGTCTCTGTTTAAATACGTACATCTTAACAAGGGAGGGGAAGGCATGAAGTAGTGAGGCATCTCAGGCAAGATCATGTAGAGTTGACTCTGCCTTAGTATCTCTTATCTCTAAGGTAGATTAAAGGCTAAACTAGAGCTTCTTTTGCTAGGATAAAACTAACCCATAGAGAGCCACCGTTTCCTACAACCTGATGACACTGTTAAACATCTGCATCCATCTCTGCCTGACACATTTTTACCCCGTATGTTTTAGAAAAGTGGGTCATTTGCAACTGACAAGGATTCTCATGTCCTTAACACAGTAGCATTGTGGAGCAAGGACTAAGCCAGACCTCCAGGAGTCAGGGATTGCTAGAGAGCAAGCATCCTTGAAGCTGGATAAAAGACAATCTAGGAAATGCCACATGCCTTTTCTGTCTTCAATTCTAGTCTGGGTCAAGAGACCCCAGTTGTACTCTAGAAGTGCCTTGACTTGCTTTGTACTGCATGGCTCTGCACTGGATCCTTGCCGCATTTGATCTTAAATTCATTGCTTGTTCTTACCCTGCTCTGCTCTGTATCCCATGGAGCTGTGGCCCAGACTCCATAGCAACAGGCTCTGGGTAAGTGTCTCAGGTGATGCTCCAGGAGGAGATTGGAAGGAGAGAAGACATGGTAACATTTATATGCCCTCCTCTTTCTCTCTCTCCTTTGGGCTCTTGCAGTGGCTACATTGCCTCTGGAGTTTCAGCTCCCACCAGAAAGTCCATATTATGGCTCCACGTTTTTCTGGGTGCCCCTCATTTTAGACACTAATAACATACCCTGACTTTTTTGTCTCACTGGTCTCATGAGCAGTAACTGCTTCACGAACTCTAGATTATTCCCCCATCCCTTATTGACCCTTTGGACCTTTCTGATATTTTTCTATGCTAATTCCTCTCCACTGAATTATCTGGCATTGATTCTATTCCCTCTATCCTTTACCATGTAGCAAATCACCCCTAAATTTAATGGCTTTTAACAACAACATTTTTATCTCTCATAGTTTCTGTGGGCAGAATGAAAGCAATGGAAAAGTTGGGTCATCTACCATAAAAGAAGGCAACCTAAAAAGAAAAGCAAAATAGCATTAAATTCTTGGCCTAGGCTCTATCCTCCCTTTGTTGAAATAAGAAATTAGCAAGTTTTAAGTGTTAAAAGACAAGCATCAAACTGAGATAATCAAAAGGAGTGAAAAGGTATATCTTTCTCTGGGTAGAAATCAATGATGATGTTTTAAAAGGCTCTAGTTGTACACCGCATAGCATCATCTCTCCTGCTTCCTAACTGTCAGATTGTGCACCACAAGGGTACATGTTTCAGATATGCAGAAGTAAGTTGGTTCAGAAAGAAGATTGCTTGCAGAGAATGAAGCCCTATTAAGCTACTAGGAATTAAAGTGCTTCATCTTGAGAAACCACAGTCCTTTCCCCACCTCTTCCTCTAAGCTCCAAGAGAGCTGCTCTGTTCAGCCTTGAATCTTATCTCTCCCATCTAAATGGACTGCTGGGTTGCATGGCATCTATCAGAGATGTCATAAATTATTGCTAAATGTAGGGAAAGGGTAAATTCATTTGGCCTAACTTATGTGAGAAATCAACACTGACCATGAGCAAGCTTGGGTCGGCATGTGACCCCTAGAGGCAGATTCCTTGAAAGAATGAGGAGTCTTTGGATAGCCTTCTGTGGCCTGGAAGTCTCCGCAGAAGTAAGAATAAGCTCTGTCCAGAGTGCTGTGTGAAGTCACTAGCAAGAACGGGGAGAGCCTGAGGCAAAGCTGTTGCTGCAGATCTATCTCCTAAAGGTGCTTCGCTAAGGCTTCAAATCCCTGCCTGGAGGCCCCATGTCCTTTAATCAGCTGCTGAGACAATAAAGGTTTTGTACAAAATTGCTCATTTCTGATTAAATATTATTAGGAATGCAAATACTATTAGCTGAAACTACTCAAAACTTATTTTTCAGTATCGTGTTTGTTTGTTTTCCTAGACATAAGGTGGTTCTGGTAGTTTTAACTTTCTTAAATTCCCAGGAGCTAAAAGTAGAAATGACTTACTTTCTCTGTGTCCTGTACTGACTTGTCAGACTATTCAGTCCTAGGCTCATAACCTAGGATGCATGGGGAGAAGTAATTAGGGTGATTTTAGCTAAAACTTCTCTTCTCAGCTTTTAATGATACAAAAAAACAAAAAAAGTTTAAATAACCAAAATCACAATTCTTTTCTCTTAACTCCTAAATTCTTATTATAGATGCCTAATCTTTACACCCTCTTGCCCCTGTAGAATCATCTTGTCATTTTTTTCTTTATCCTTCCCTGTAATTATTTGGGAAATTTGTCCCCAATCTACAGCAAAACATAAACCATTCAAGAACCTCCATTAGGGACTGCAGATGTGTTTGGCTTTGCCTGTCAACTCTGATGAGTGGCAAAGCTACATGGAGCTGACAAGATTCCAAATTTGAAGCAGAAACATTGAGTTCATGCAGAGAAAGACAGAAAGAACACTAGGATCAAGGTGAAGGTGAGGGTTATATGCTTATTCCTTCTCATCCCATGGTAATTTATCCAGAGCTGAATGCATGGTACTTAATAAGTGCCTGCTGAAAGTCAGCAGCAGCACCCAGGAAATAGTCAAGCAAAACTGTCAAGTAGGCACAAGTATTGTTAGGATCTTACCAATAAGAATCATCCCGTTACCTCTGTCCTGTTCACACCCTGCTTTGTTTATCCCCTTCTGAGTCATTGTTTCTAGGAACAATAACAATTTAAGATGATTACAGGGATAGGAGGTCTCGCTTGGGAGTTCTCACCCTATCTGGGGCCATGAAAATCTGATGAAACCTCGTCCATCCCATCAAGATGTTGTCAGTTTTCAGTGACAGGTTTCCAGAGGAATAAACTTGCACCAAAAAGGGTCATTTATTGGCTCAAGTATTCAAATTTAGAGGCACATTGGTGGCCTAAGGGTGTCCTGATCAGTGGTGTGTGGTTGAAGATTTTTATGATTTCTCTTGGTCTTCTTTCTCCCTGGCTTTGATTCTGGCTCTTGCTTCTTTCTCCACTTTTTTTTCTTTTATCAGTCAATGTCTTACCTTGAACTCCAGGCTGGCCTTGAACTAACTCGCTAGGTATCCCAAACTGGCTTTAACTGAGTACTATCCTCTTAGCTCCACTAAAAGTGCTGAGATTATAGGTGTACACGACCATGCCCAGCTTGATTTGCACTGATAGTTTGATGCTTTCTTACTGCAGTAAGGTTTGTGCAGCATAGCTGGGATAGGCTGGTTCCTCCAGAGAAAAACATGACTGTTTTCTTCCTTTCGTTGTCAAAAGGGAGAATGACCTCTCTGAAAACTGTTATAAGACAGGTAGCCACTCCAAAGTCTCCCTATAGTAAATCCTATCCTTCAAGCGGAGTTTGGTGGCACATGCCTGTAACATCAGCATACTGGGTAGCTGGAGTAGAAGGATCACAAGGTGAATCCAACTGAAGAAGTCAGTGACTTAGTGAATCAGTGACTCAAAATAAAAATAAAAAGAGTTAGGGATGCATTCCAGTGTGAAGACTCTAGATTCAGTCTAGTGTTGAAGAAAGTGAGAGGAGAGAGAAAGAGAGAGAAGAAAGAGAGAAAAGGAGAAGGAGAAGGAGGAGAAGGAGGAGGAGGAAGAGGAGGAGAAGAAGAAGGTGGAGGAGGAGGAGGGGAGGAGGAGAAGAAGGAGGAGGAGGAGGAGGAGGAGGAGAAGAAGAAGGAGAAGAAGAAGAAGAAGAAAAAGAAGAAGAAGAAGGAGGAGGAGGAGGAGGAGGAGGAGGAGGAGGAGGAGGAGGAGGAGGAATGAGAGAAGGGGAAGAACTTTGTTTCAAAAGAGTATATACACAAATATAGGCTATTTTCACACAAAACTTCAGGGAGATGTTGAACTCACAGGTCCTTTCTAAGCCCCAAGATGAACCCTGTGTACACAAAGTATTTGAATTTCTAGTTGCAGAATTCTTAATGGCTGATCATTTTCAGAGGAAGATGTACCCACTGAAACCCCTCCCATCCCATCCAGCTCCCTTGTCCTATACATCTTCTTTTAGCTTAGCTCAAGTTTCCATGCAGTGTCCTCTTTTGCCTTTCCCATCACTCTCTTCCACAATTACTGCTAGGGTGGTGGGAGGCCTTTTCTATCCAAGAAGATCAGGAAAATCTACATAAAATCACTAGACTTTGAGCATCACTAAGAAGGCAGAAACAATGGCACAGAATTGCAAATAGTAGAACTGTACAGAAAGAATCCTGTTCTTTAAAGGGATGACAGTGAATTATTTGTTTAAAGATAAACAAAAAATGTAGAGGAATATTTCAAATGGAATAAATACCCATTTGGAAGTTGTCCTAGACCAACTGGAAGTCAGCACAATGCCAGGTGTTAACTTGTTAACTCTGGGAGAACATGCATGGGTGTGCATGTGCGCACATGCACGCACATACACAGACACAGACACACTCACACACACGTACACAAACTGCATTCTTTATACATATATATTCACACAATATATATAAAGAATGACCTTCCCCCTCTCCTCCTCTCCAATGCCTGCAATGGTAACATTTACTGGAGATTTTATTACAAATGCCACAAAATGAAATTCTAATCAATAATGGTTTGCAGGATGGTGGGGAGGGGGAGGGAATTGAATACATTCATAGGTAAAAGATGTTATTATCTCAGTTCAGTAACTATGAAAGAGAAATAGATGAAAAAAATCTGGGTTTTATATTAAAAACCGGCACAGCTGTAGAGTTACATAATAAAGTATTGCCTGTATCCATGGAAATGGAGAGTAATTGATGCACCACAAGTTATTTTTATAAACCCAAACAAAAAAATTCAATCAGAAATGTCTTTCCCCGTTTTGGGGGCATTGTATATTTTGTATCTGTACATAATGCACACATTTAGAGTGTGAATGCACTCATTATTGATCAGCCGTGTTGAATAGGACATGCTGCTTTCCCTGAATATTCAAGATTAGAATCCTGTGGCCTAGCTCCCACTCCTTCTTCAAAGACTTCCTCTGAATAAATCGTGCAGTGCTTTAAAATTCAGGCAGTTCTAAGTTGGGGGAATAAAAGAGCACCATTCCTGGTTGTTGAGGTGTCTGAAGGGGTAAGTTTGAAAGATGGACATTCTGCCTAATATATACTCTTGAATTCCCCATGACACCATTATGTGCCCCACTTTACCCCAAGTACATGTGTACACACAGTGTGGATCACAGAGATAAACACAGAGAAGCCTTCCAAACAGCTAGGATGCATAGCACTTTACAATTTACCTAATTTGTTTGACCAAAAAAAAAAAAAAATCACTAAAGAGGTGCATTTCAAATGCTAATTCCAGGGCTCCACTCTACTCTCCTATATAAGATCTTCCAAAAGAGGGATGCATAAATCTATAAAATGCTAAAATCTAATAAATGACTGTTCCTCCTGAGGTGGTTCTTGCCATGGACAAGCTAGAGAAACATGAATGCTGGTCTGGCTTCAGAGTTGGGTGACCTGCTCTCAAAGTTCCTTGTTCTTTGTTTAATATTTTGCTCTTTCTCCCTTGAACTTGTTATTAGTTTTTTTTTTTAACAAAGGGCCTTCTAGTTTTGTTTTGCTGTGGGAGTTGCATATTATGTGGCTGATCTTAAAAAAATAACTAAAAGTGTACATAGTAAATAAACCTGGATAAAAACTCCAGACTCACCATTTAACGGTAAGGAGTTCTTTGGCAGGTTAGTGGAACCTCTGAGCTCTGTGTATTCATCTATAATATATCATTAACAATTTTGATTTGGTGGGACTTTATGAAAGTTATATGACACCATGTTTGTAACATTCTCATGACTTGAAAAGAGATTAAGTCTTGCTCCCGATGGGGAGTTGAATCCAGTCAAGTTGAGCGGAATAAAGACCTGAAGACAGGGCCGGGGAGATGGTTCAGGGGAATAAGCGCTTCCTTGGCAAGCACAAGGGCCTGAGTGCAATCCCTAGTTCTGGAGAAAAAAAAAAAAAGACCTGAAGGAAAGAGGAGTATATTTCAGTTAGAAACTGGAGAGCGATACTAAGTCTGGCCTCTCCCGTGTTAAATCAATATCTACACTGAGTCAGCTAAAGCAACCGTCTGTGGATTTCTCTGAGATGCCACCATGACCACTGCTTAACTCCATCTTTGCATCATCTTCATTTTATCATGTGCTCTGTGACTTCACACACCAGGGCTATGCTAAATACTCAGGAAAATAGGCTGCGAGGAGGAAATCTCGACCTTCACTGCTAGATACACTGACCAGGGCTGAGGTTGAACACCTTGGTATGAAATTTCATAACAAGAAGTGGAAATTGCTAGGAATGGCTTTCTATCAAGTGTCACATAGACATGGACGTGTATTTTATTTCTCTTGGTTAGATATCTAGAACCAGAGTGGCTGAGTATTAGTAATTCTATTTTTAACTTTTTGAAGAACTGCCAAACTATTTTCCACTACACTTGTAAAATTTTATAACCTCACTACAAGATAATCTGATTTCTCTACATCCTTACCAATATGTGTTGTTCTATGACTTCTTAGTCTTAGCCATACAAACAGGTGTAAAGTGATATTGCATGGTATTATTGATTTGTGTTTTTCTATTGATTGTTCTCACTTTTCATGCATTTATTTATTGGCTATTTTTATGTCTCTTGGGGGAATGTTTTTCATGTCCATCAAATTTTCAAACTTTGGTACCATTTGTTTAAGCAATGGCAAATATACTATTGTAAATTCTTTAAGCATTGAAGGAACTTGGCACTCTGATAAAAAGATTAGTCAACCATATCTTAAAAAAAATTTTATGGACTCCTTGTATATTTCACTGATCCCTATATTTGTCCTCATGCTAGATCTGCATTATCTTGATTACTATGGCTTTGTAGTGATTTTTGAATCTATAAACTTTCTTCTTGTTTTTCAGGATCTGCTTGTAATGGATCTGTCATATTTCTAAATGAATTTTAGGATATGTGTGTCAATTTCTGCAAAGAAGACATCTAAATTGACAAATTTGCACTGAATCTCAACATTGATTTAGAAAGCATTGCCATCCTAACAAGAAATCTAATCCAGGAACATGGGATGGTTTTCCGATTATTTAGATAGGAATTTAGTTCAATAATGTTTTTTCATTTCCTATTACAATTGCTGTTGTTTCTTGTATTTATTTTATTCTTAAGTATTTGCTATGGCAGAAAGTTTCCTTGGTAGAGAAAGATAATTTGACATACAGATAGGCAAAGCATAGAGAACTCTAATAAGCCATAATAAAAAATAAAAAACTTGTCATCAGGCATATCATAGTCAAGATTCCAGAAATTTGACACAAAAATAGAATCTTAAAAGCTGTTAAGGAAAATAAACAAATCACCTAGAAAGGAAAGCCCATAAGACTCACAGATGACTTCTCAGCACAAACCCTCAAGGCAAGGACAACATTGCACAATAGTTGTATTGGAGGCTCTCAAAACTCCACTGTCACAAAAAGGTAGATCAACTAGACAAAACAAATCAACAATAAAATACCAGGTCTGAGCCAAACTTTTGAACAAATAAGAGTTAGTAGGTGTCTACAAAGTATCCCACCCCAAAACATCAGAAAGAACAATGTTCTCAGCTGCATGCAGAATACTCTCCAAATTAAATTATAAACTAGCTCATAAAATATGGTCAAGTAAATGCAAAGGAAGTGAATTTATCCCAAGCATATTATCAGGCCATAGTTCAACGAAATTAAAATCAATGGCAAAAGAAACCACAAGAACTTCACAAACCCATTAAAATTAAATAGCACTCTCAAAAATAACCAATGAGTCACAGATGAAGCCAAAGAAGAAATCAGATTGTTTCTACAGTGAAATGATAGTGGCAATATGTCATACTGAAACTTATGGGAAACAATGAAAGTGGGCTTCAGAAAAAAATGTATAGCAATGAATACATATATTATTAACATAGAGCAAGTGCAAATAAATAACTTAATGTTGGACCTCAAACTTCTAGAAAAAGAAGAGCAGGCTAAGCCAAAAGCTCATAGGAAGGAGGAAATTATAAAGATCAGAGAAGAAATTAATATATCAAGACTAAACACAAAAAAGGAAAAAGAAAGAAAGGAATCAATGAATTAAATAATTGGTTCTTTGAAAGATAAAATAAAATTGACAAATCATTATTCAACTTTAGCAGAAAGGGAAAGGACATACCCAAAACCATGCAATTAAACAATGGGTGAAATCACAACAGACCCTGCAGAAATCCAGAAGATCAACTATACCTATTTTGAAAAATTGTATTCTACTAAGATGGAAAATGCAGAAAAAATAGACAGATTCCTAGATACATATGAATTATCAAAGCTGAATCAAGATATAAACTAATATCAATCAAAGACATAATTAAAAACAGCAAAAAAGACAAGCCCAAGCTCTGACAGAGTCAGTGCTGAATTCGACAAGAAATTTAGAGAACTAAAGCCACCACTTCTCAATCTCTTTAGAAAAATTGAAAGGGAAACAACACTGGGATATTCATTTCTGGAAGAAAGCATTACTCTGATACCAAAATGAGAGAAGGACCCAACTAAGAAAGAGAAATACAGGCAAATCTCCCTAATGAACATAAATTCGAAAATCTTCAACAAAATACTCACAAACAGAATATAGCAAATCATCAAGAAGATTTAACACCATGACTAAGAGTGATTAATCTCGGGAATTTAGGGAAGGTTCAACACTTGTATATCAATAAATGTAATACACTGTATTAACAGAACCAATGACAAAATTATCTGATCATCTCAATAGATGTGAGAAAAGCTTTTCACAGTGTCTAATACCCATTCATGACAAAAGATGCTATAGAAAAACAGAATAGATGTTCTTTATCTCAATCCGATGAAAGCCTCTATGGCAAACCAGTAGCCAACTTCATACTAAATAGACAAAAACTGAAAGCTTTCTCTCTAAACTCAAGAGCAAGATAAGGGTGCTCACTGTTTCCACTCTTCTCCACCCTGGAAACTTTAGCCAGAGCAATTAAACAAGGAAAAGAAATAAAATGAATAATAATAAGAAAGGAAGAAGTTAAATTATTATTTGCAGATGACATGATAGTCTATGTAGAAAACCCTGAAATCACCACTAAAAAACTGCTAGATTTACTAAGCAGATTTGGTAACATAGCTGGATATAAAATTAAGACTCAATGATCAATAGCCTTTCTTCCAAAAGCAATCACAAACTTTGATTCTAGTACAACTATGATTTTAAGGGGAAAACAACCTTTCTTTTAGTTTGACATAGACTGGACTCTTTTTTTATTTCAATTTTTAAAAAACTCTTTCATTTATTTCGTATAGAGTTTTGCTACACAGTTCAGACTTGAGGCTCAGACTCTTTGCGATCCTCCTGTGTCAGACTTCCCAGTGCTGGGATTACAGACATGTACCACCCTGCCTGGTTTAGGTGGCCAACACAGCATGCCTAGGATTCTGGTGCCTTCACGGCATGTGGTTCCAGGGATTGAACCTGAAATCCTTGCACTTGGCAGGCAGGTGCTTAGACCCCAGAGCTATCTCCCCAGCCTATGACTGTTGTAAGTACAAAAAAATAAAAATTCACTGAATGCTGTTCTTAGTGCCATCCAACAGAAAAGCAGGATCTGGAACTGTGTGACTTCTGGCTCTTTCCCAAAGTCAAAATAATAACAAAAGGTAAGCATCTCCCCAGCCTGAGACAGACTGTATGTTTTTGTAAATCTGTTTTGCACATGGTCTCAAAATGCAGCTCAGACTCATAGTGATCCTCCTGTTTTCAGCCTCCCCAGCACAGAGATTACAGGCACGTGCCACCTCAGCTGGCCTAGGTCCCTGGCTCAGAATGCCTGGGGCAAGTTGTATAGCATGCGGTACCAGGGATTGATAGGTTGGATTCTTTATAGAGTTTGTCTCCATATGAAAGCATGCTATTAAATTGTTCTTGTTAAGATCTTGTCTGAGTTTTCAATTGTGTACCACATTTTTTTCAGTCAGTATGGTTGCTTGTTCTTATATATCGTGTGTATTCTGGTCCTTTCCTATATCGTTCACAGATTATGATGTACCTTACTTGCATACAAAACTAAACAAAAAAGGGTATATAAATGAAGGACCATTTTGTATCTGTATATACAAAATAGTTAGGATAGATATACAGCTACTTTCTCTTAATTCAGTGAGAAAGATTTGTACTAATAGTATTTGGACAGGATATCATGTCTGCATCTTGTACTATGAGTAAACACTATGAAGACAACAATAAGCAATGCATTAATTATTGAAACTGTCCTGCTAATTGGCTTTGAAACTGTCTCATTGCTATTTGTTTCTCAATAAAATCAATTAAAAAAAGCTAAATGTCTTCATTCTCTTCCATTTCCTAAATCTTAAACTTTAATCTTTTTGTTAAGGGAATAAGAGCTACTATAAAAACATCATAAAGGATTTCACATGATAGGTTTCACATTCTCTCTTTATAGTTATTTTATATTTGTATGAAAGACCAGTTTTGAAAGGTCTTTGTACATGAGAGGAGAAAGATTAGTAATTTCACTACATACATCCCTTTCCACTTCCATGAATTTGTCATACATCTTTCTGATGCTGGACTTTATTTGTTGTCTAGCAATAGTCTGCTTCTAGAGAAAGATATATTAATCTTAATATCTGCTTGAATAATATCTGTTAATAATATCTGTTAATCTGCTTGAAATTGGCTATTTAAGTTTCCAGAACTTTTTAGAGAGAAGAGTACCCATTTTGTCTGTTTTGTACAACAGATGATGGGCTAGAGATATAGCTCAGTGGCATAAGTTAAGTGCTTACCTGTCAAGGACAAGGTCCCAAGTTTGATCCCAAGAACAAAATTATATGAAACTCTTCAAGAAATTGGTGTTAATGAAAACTTTATGAATAAAACCCCTATCACACAGAAACTAACACAAAGAACCAATAACTGAGATCTCATCCTATTAAAAAGCTTTTCCACAGCAAGAGAAACTACCAACAGAGTAAAGAGATAACCCACAATGTGGGAAAAATGTTGGCTAGCTGTTCCTTAGACAAAGGATTACTATGAAGAACATATAAAGAACAGCAACAAAAAACCCTCCCAAATGTAAAGATCCAATGCAAAAATGGGCATCTGGGATGAATGCCCATTTCTCAAATAAGAAATACAAATAGCAAATAAATATATGTAAAAGTGTTCAACATTACTGGTCATTCCAGACATGCAGATTAAAGCAACATGAAGATCCCACCCCACACAAAAAAGAATGACTATTATCAAGAAATTAATAGGGAGCACAGGCCGGCGAGTGAGTGAGACGACCCAGGCCGCGGGATCCTGAACAGACCCGGAGCGCAGGCGGGCGAGTGAGTGAGACGACCCAGGCCGCGGGGTCCTGAACAGACCCGGAGC
>NW_004524749.1:4874726-4896436 GCF_000260255.1 Octodon degus
GCAAACGTTGTGGAAATCAGTGTGGAGATTCTTAAAATCTAGGATTAGAAGGCCCATTTGATCCAGCTATTCTCCTTCTGGGTACCTTCCTAGGATAATTATAAACATTGTACCAGAGCAATATATGTGCACTCCTGCTTATGGGAACACAATTTGTAATAGCTAAATCTTGGTGTTTGGGTTACCCTTTTCTCATTGTGGGGACAAATACCTAACACTCAAAATGAAGGAAGGAAAAGCTGATTTAGTTTATAGTTAGTGAGGTTTCAGTCCATACTCAGCTGGCTCCAAGACAAACTAGCATATGGCAGAGAGCAACCTTTCATGGCAGTGGAAAAGAGCAGAAAACAAAAAGAGGAGTATAAGCAACAATGGCTACAGAAAGCAAGTCTCTCTTTAGTTGCATTCAGGCTGTCTGCCCAAGCTGGGTATAGTACTCACACCCATAATTCTAGAAGCACTCACACCCATAATCTCAGTGGATCATTAGTTAATCACAAACTCTAGAAGTCCACCCACTGATGGCATGAAGGTTGGGGGAAGGACAACTAGACACAAGCCATAACATTACACTTCTGGACCCCCAAAGACTCATGCACATTCTTTTATGCAAATGACATATTAGTCCATCTCTAAGAGTTGCCAAAGTCCTAACAGTTTCAACATTACTGAAAAGGTCTCAGTCACAAGTATCCTCCAAAGTCTAAGGCAAACTCTTAGCTGAGAGCCCCTGTACAAATGAAGTGAAAGTTAAACACTTCCAACATTCAACAGCACAAGGTACACATTACCATTCCAAAAAGCACACATAGCAGGATGCCAATCATTGGGTCCAACACAAATCAAAAATCAAGCAGGACAGGGCTGGCCAAATAGCTCAGCAGAATAAAGTGCCTGCAAGTAGGCGCAGGGGATGGGAGTTTGATTCCTGGACCTGCAGTGCAGGACCCACACCCAGGGTACACTGAGACAGCGATTGAGACTGGCGTAGTGGCATGCTCCTGTAATCCCAGCACCTGGAAGGCTATGAACAGGCTGATCACTACGAATCTGATCTAGTAGTGAGACCCTGAACACCCTGTAGACCCTTCCCTAAAAATAAAAATATATCCAGCAGGACAAACATTAAGTCTTGTAGCTCTATGTGGAACATCTGAAGTAATCTGTGGCAAATTAGGACTCCATTCAGCTCCATACCTGTGGCACTTCTGGTGGTTGTAGCTCCCACAGCTTCTCTCTTATGCCAGCTTTGTTCCCTCCTTGCAGTTTCCTTAGAAGATCTGTGTTCCTGGCTTTTCCAAATGTCTGGAGTTTCCACTGAATAGGCATTCCACTCAGTGTAAAACACTGACATGATACTCAACATAAAGGACCCCCAAAACCCCACTAAGAGTCTTGTAGATTTAATTACCAAATTCAGCAACATATCAGGATACAAAGTTAACATCCAAATATCAGTAGCATTTTTGTAGACAAATAATGAATGACTAAGAGAAAAATTGAGGAAACCATACCTTTCATAATAACATCCAAAAAACCCCAAAATACTTAGCAATCAATCTCACAAAGAAGTAAAAGATTTATACAGTGAAAACTATGGTACTCCGAGGAAAGATATTGATGAGGATTTGAGAAAATGGAGAGCTATTCTACGCTCCTGGATAGGAAAAACCAAAATTGTGAAAATGGCCATGCTACCAAAATTGTTATACTGATTCAATGCAATCCCAATTAAAATACTATTAGTATAGCACACAGAGCAAGAGAAAACTTTCCTCAAATTCATTTGGAACCAGAAAATACCCAGAATATCACAATCAATTCAAGGAAACAAAGGAAGAGCAGGAGATGTCACAATCCCTGACCTGAAATTATTCTATGAAGCTATTGTAATAAAGTCAGCATGGTACTGGAATAGAGGCAGACCTGAGGGTCAGTGGAACAGATTAGAAGATGTAGACGTAACTGCAAACACACTCAGCCACCTTATCTTTGATGAAGGGGCCAAACATGTTCACTAAAAGAAAGATAGCCTCTTTAATAAATGGTGCTGGAAAAACTGACTTTCCACATGCAGAAGGATACAATTAGATGTATGTTTATCACCATGTACTAAACTACAGTCAAAAGGGATCAAAGATTTAAACATTAAAACAGAAACACTAAATCTTCTGGAAAAAAAGTAGGTAGAAATCTTAAAGACATAGGGGTAGGTAGAGAGTTCATGAACAAAAACCAAACTGCATGGGAAATAATTCAAAGAATCAACAACTTAGATCTCATCTTTTTGAAAACTTTCTCCACTTAAAAGGAAATTTCCAACAAAGTAAAAGGAAAATCAACAAACTGGGAAAAAACTATAGCCAATTGTCTCCCTGACAAAGGCCTGTCTAGAACATGTAAAGAAATTTTAAAAATCAGACTCCCAAATTCAAAGACCCAATCCAAAAATGAGCATCTGAGATGACTATGCACTTTTCAGATAAGGAAATTCAAATGAAAAATATATGAAAAAAAGTTGAACATCATTGGTCATTCATGAAATGCAAATGAAAACAACACTGAAGTACCATCTCACCCCAGAAAGAATGGCTAACATCAAGAAGTCAGCGAATAACTAATTCTAGAGGGGCTGTGGGGGAAATACTCTTCTCCACTGTAGGTAGAAGTGCAGACTGGTACATCCACTATGGAAAGCAATGTGGAGATTCCTTAAAAAGCTAGGATTGGAGATCCCATTAAAGCTAGCTCTTCCCCTCCTAAGTATTTTTGCAGAAGAACAGAAAACATCATACCACAGCGATATATGTGTACCCATGTTTATAGCAGCACAATTGGCCATAGCTAAATCCTGGAAACTTAGATGTCCATCACCTGAGGAATGGATAAAGATGTGGTACTTTTACACAATGGAGTAATATTCAGCTATAAAACAGGATACATTTGAATCTTTTGTTGGTAAACGGATGCAATGAGAGACCATACTCTTAAGTGAAATAAATCAGATCTACATGTGCAAACATTGCACTGTCTTCTTAGCATGAGAACCTGAAAGAGAAAAATGGAATCTAACAGGTGCAATAGATACTTGGGAAAGGGAATGAACTTATTCAAAAGGAAAGAGTTACTGAGTTGAGAAGGACAGGAAAGGGAGTAGGGAAAGGGATGTATATATTTATGTAAACAATGGTTTGGACATCTGTACTGTGGATTTCTGCTAGTCTATGGAAAGGAGCAGATAATGTTAAATTTGTTTTGTCTCCTATTTTTCAATTGTTTCTCTTCTTTCTCCCCTTAATTTCTTATGTATTTTTCTTATTTTCTTTCTTCCAATTTTGCATGCATATATCTGGTAATGTGAATAACTGGTTAGAGGACACCACTATGCATTACAACAAATACTCTAAAATTCATATTATTATGTTGATTGAAATTCTGTATTATTTTTAATTTTCCTGTTTTAATACTATTTTGTAGTCTCTTCATAAGATAAAATTAAAAAGACCATATTCATAAGTGAAATAAATCAGATGCACATATGTAAACATCATATTGTCTCCCTAGTGTGAGAAGCTAAAAGAGGAAATCAGATCCAAAATATACAATAGGTAATGCAAAACAGGAAGAACTTCAAGAGGAAAGAGAAACTGGGATGGGGAAATTTCTCTCAGTTCATTGAAAGGTAAGGTTTGTGCCAATGATGGATGATTAAATGCCAATATCTTGTACTCTGCCTAATTTAAATATAACAATATGCAATGTATTAAGTATTGTTACCCTCCTATTATCTTGTTTTGATTTTTAAATTTTAAAGAGAAAAGAAACAAAAATGATACAGAATTTCAAGAGAATATCATAGGAAATTAACAATGCTTATTACTATATTGCATATTGTTATCTTCAAAGTAGTTTCTCAGATTGCCAGGTACAGGAATTCAATATTGATTAACCAATATAAATACTAAGTTTTTCTCTTTAAAATAAAAAACCAATGCCTGCCTCTTTCTACCTATCTTTTAAGGACCATTTAAAATCCCCCTTCATCCTTGAAGATGTTTATGATTACCACTCCAGAGATGTGCTAAACTTTAATCCTTTCTATGTACTTAACATTTACTTCTTCTGACTTGTTCATGAGCTCCACTTGCTGGTACATTTCCTGGCTCTTCCACCTACCTTCAAACTCCTTGCAGTCTTAGGTACTGCAAAAATGCCATTCCATTGCCTCAGCACATAGGACTGCAATCATCTCAACTGGAAAATACCTGTTCTTATAAGAGTGCTTCAGCTCCACAACTACTCTGTGGCCCACAGTCAAGTTCTAGAATTACCCAGCCAACCATTCCCAAGACTTCCTCTAGCACTGATGTACCAGTATCCATAACTCACCTTTTACCTTGTCTCATGCTTTTCCCAATCAAAAACTTTTTATCAATTTTTGTTTTTATTAGTATACTTATACAATACATAACAATTATATTCCTCATAGGGGCACACTACATGCACATAACACATAATTTTTTTTTCATCCCTTTGCCCTCCTCTGTTCCCCCTCCCCTTTCATCTCGGTCCCCTTCTCACTTGCAGAAGTTTTTCTCCTTATTGTCTATTACCTAAATTTTGTTTTTGTCTTTATATTTTAGGTATTTCATATAACAGAAATCACGCAATATGTAAGCTTGCATGCCCGACTTGTTTAACTTAACATTATGTATCAAGGTGTGCTCTTTTTCCTCCAAATGACTAAAGTTGATCTTAATGGCAGAGTAGTACTCCATTGTGTGTAAAAACATTTTCTTTATCCAGTCATCTGCTGATGGACAATATAGCTGCTTCATGATTTAGCTATTGTTATTTGTGCTGATATAAGCACGAGTATGCATATATTAATGGGTATGTTAATATCTTTAGCTTTTGGGAGGAAATAGCTAGGAATTGGATGAAATTGCTAGTATTAGTGTTTTGAGGAATTGCCATACTGATTTTCAGAGCAGGTACTAACAATAGTGAAAGTCTCCTTCTTCCTCTGACAGCCTCATCAGCATTTATTATTGTCATATTTGATGTCTTTTGTTCCAGCTCTTGTTAAGTGAGTGGTCCAGGCTCTGACTCATCACTTTCTATTAATATTTGCTCCATGTACCACAGTAACAAGAAAATATAGCCAAACTGAGTCTTCTTCAAATACTGCATCCTCTCCTCCTCTCTTTGCTTGAAAAGGCAATCAGATATCACAAGCCAGCGCTTCATCAGATTGAGTGTCCCTTTTTGCTTGGCAAAATGCCGCCTACACTGCAAGGTTCCAAATTGAGTAACGAAGTATAATTTCTATGAGGAAAATATCCAAGTATTAATTCCAAAGAAGGAAAGGATGTGTGGAAAGAGCATAACACACGACAGATTTGGAAATGCCTTCTTGTGTGGTCGTGGCCTGACAAGAGACTCTTTCATGCCTACAAAGTTGGGATAATTTCCTACCTCAATCTCTTCATAATTATTACAAAATAACTTTTAGTATTCCAGAGTGTGTTTTAGACAATAGACAAAAAAAATCCATGTTAACTAAAATTAAAGCACCAGTTTAACATTGTATGTTGTTGTGATTTCTCCAAAATAGAGACTTCTAAGTTCTAGATGAGCAAATATTTCCTGTGTAGTCTATTATATATAGTAAAGTGCTGGTAAATCAGCATCCCAAACAAACAAATAAAACATGTACACAATCCTTATTTCATGGTATTTGTCAATTTCTATTGAGTCTATATTTCTTCTATTTCTAATGTCAAGCTACCAATGGTTTTACAACTGGCTTTCAAAATTTTTTTTAATTTGTGTAAACTGGTACACATTAGGACCAGCACCCCTGATGTGTTAGTTTGAGAGCTACAGAGCCTCTCACCTTGACTTTATGCAGTCTGTAATCAGTAGAGACACAGACACATATATTTTGATGAATTGTTTCTGTTGTTTTACAACAGAGATCTGTATCAGCCATGTTACATATTGTTATTTGATGCCCATCATGGTAAGCATGATGAACTTCCCAAAGGTTTCATTCTGAAAGATAGATAGGTTGACAATTTATAAATATGCAACCATCATACTGTATACTCTAAATGTTCTACCTTATTACATTTTTAAGAACCACACTCTAATAAGGTTCTTGGGTAGTTTTTTCCAACATTAAGGCATTTGTGGCTAGACACAACTAGTCTTTCAAGGTATTTAAAGACCATTAGGCAAAAAAAAAAAAAAAGAAGAAGAAAGAAAAATCATCACTCCCACAAAAATTCTCTTGATGGAACAAGATAAAATTCTTCCATTTGCTCTCAATTTTTGTATTATTTATGAGCAAATCACATCACGGGGGAGGGGCAGCAGACAGAGATAAAGGCGCATTATGGGAACACATGCGTGGGTTATGTACAGCACATTCTGAAAATGCTCCCCTACATCTTAGTGCAATATGTAAAATCATCTCTGTAATAATACGATTTGCTCTGTTGTGAGCCTAGTAAAGAACCTGCATATTTGTGTTTCCAGTAATGGGTGAAATTTTGAGGTTTGGGATGTTCTGCAAGCACATTTTAAGAGAAAACTTAGGCTAAAAGTAAGTCTGGGAGAAAGCTACCTTAATGAAAGTTTCTTTAGGTAGGACCCATTATTTGAAAGCATGTCCTAAAGGAACTCACAGGTCTAAATAACTACAGCAAGAGAATACCATGCTCTATGCAGCTCATTTTGAATTTGGTCACTAATTTTTTTCTTTCAAATGGCATTCAGCTATTCTGCTGAAGCCCCCGTATTTGCTCTATCTCAGCAGCAGCAGCATCCTTTTCTCACTGGCTTTGGATTCTTCAGGGAGCCCAAAACCCTAGAAACACAAGGAGGTCATACACTTGCTCTCATATGGTCTTCTTGTGGATGATTACCCATAGATACTTGACTATGGTTCTACCCTCATATTTCCATTATTTCTATCCACTCCTTCTGAGAAATTTTCTAACATCCTTTAGGATCCTGCTCGAACAGTAGATAAATCCATGGACATTTGTTGTATATAGACATTCCTGGACTCAAATTCCTCTCCCTCCCCTCCCTTCATCTATTGTATTCCATTAGGTAGGTAACCTTATACAATATATTTAACCTTCTAAAAATATTTTCCCATCTCTAGAATGGTAGCAACACTTAAAATCTGTTATCTTTAATTGTCCAATTCAAACATATTAATAAAAGTTCATGTACTCCCCAGCCAGAAGGAATCTCTCCCTCATCTTGTCTTCTAGTGGGTTCAATTAAGGTGTGCCTCATGGTTCTCAATGAATTTGAGACTATTCAAAGAAGCCTTTAATCCAAATCCATCACAGTCAGATTCACTCATCGTAACCATGGAGTACTTAAAAATATGCAGCAGGGAACATGGCAAGTGGAATCTCTCTAAGGGCAGGTAGCATGTCTGCTTTGTTCAGTGCTTCTTCTTTTAGCACAGTGCTTGACAAAAGCTACATGCAAAAAATAATGCTTAGATATAAAATAGGCTCACAACAAGTAATAGATGACATATCTTATAAGAAATGATGCATAAAACAATGGTGGCTGTATCTGTCATTGTTTACTAGACAAACAAATAATGCAAGATACACAAATAGATGATAATATATAGATTGGCTTATGAGGGCCACCCATAGAGTTAGAAAGAGTGCAAAAGTTCTACTTGCTCAGTGGGGATCTGAAGGCTGGGATTGAAGGCCTGGAGCTCCTTGTCATAACCTATATGATTCCCGAAGAGGAGCCAAAGGGTCTGCACCAGATGGATGATGAGTCTGCACTGAGAGACTAAAGGGTAGAATCCAGATGATACTCAAAGTGAAAGCAAAGACTGGAGCACCCCTAAAGAAAGAAGCAATCCTTCTTTCTTCATTTTCATTTTATAGCATTCTGAAGATAATTCTCCCTAGAGTGGCTCTTCCACACCCAGAGCTACTCTGAGCCAGTTTAGTTGAATGTAATTTACTCAAGTTGAATCAATCAATAAGCTACCACAGTGGCCAACTGAGAATTCTTATTTATTTTTAAAGAGAATTAAAATATAATAGGTAAGATATTGGACATGATACACAATTTCAAAAAGAACCAAGTTGATAGGTATTCAACAATGGTTTTTATATTGAAAATTATTATCTTCTATGTAGCTGCTCAGATTGCCAGATATAAGCATGGAAAATTGGTCAAAATAAAAATTTTAAGCATTAACTCCTTCCTTCAAAAGACCTGTAGAAATTAGTAATGCAATCATCTTAGCTACCCTATATGTGTACATGAGTTTCCCCTTCCTTTTTTTCTTCCTTTTCTCCTTTCTCTCATCCCAATTGTTCATTCCTTTTGAGCAGTTTCTTTCCCTTTTACTGTATCTATTGTACCTTTAAGATTTTATTTATTCTTTCTAGTTGTTACTCTAAGGAGACAATACAATGTTTAAAACATGAGTCTGATATATTCTACTTATGACTATAGCCTCTAGTTGCTCAACTGAGAATTCTTGAAAGTTCTAGTTCACTATTGTATGTCTAGTGTTCAGTATGTTCATGATCAGTAAATGATTAGTGAATGAATTAATGAATAAATAGATCAACCTCAAAGTGGCCTAGTGACCCCTGGTGCTCCATGAGGGGCAATGCGCAGCTCCTGGGTGCAGTCCAAGTGACTTTATGCTTTTAGGGCCAATGGAATAAATATCACACAAAATAATAAATGAGTTTTCTCTAAATCAGTGATTCTGGACAGCACAGTTTTGTCCACCAGGGGTTATTGGCAATGTCCAGAAACATTTTTGGTCATCGCACCTGGAGGATTGCTACTGGCATCTAGTTGGTAGAGTTGAGGGATGCAGCTAAGTGTCCAAAGGAAATGAACAAGACAGCCTTCCAATAAAATTATTTGGCTTCCAGTGTCAATCATCTGGGTATTGTGAAATTCAGCTTTAAATGATCAATTATGGAGAGATTATGTTCTTTTTCTGGCATATATTAAAATATGAGTCAACATTACTGAGACTTTCCTCTCTTTTTTTCTTGTAGAACTGGGGATTGAACTCAGGCCTTTGCGCTTGCCAGGGAAGCGTTTATTTCACTGAGCCATCTCCCTGGCCTCTACTGAGTCTTTCTATACACTGATCTCTGTCATTCACAAAAGTACAAAAAGTTAGGATTGGGAGAAACCCTAGAGCTCATCCAATCTCAGCTTTGCATTTTACAGAGGGAACCTAGAGGTCCTGAAAGGAAAGAATGGGGAAAGCTGCACGAGATAAGAACTGAGGCTTCCAGTCCCATGTTATTGCTAAAGTCTCTCCCACTTTCTTTCCAAATGCCAGCCTCCCTTTATCCTCAGCGGCAAGTTCAACACTACCCTAGATACTGCAGCCTGTTTCCTTGGATTAGGGAACAATTTCCCACTCCTACCATTCCCATCCTACATGGATGACTTTTGCTACATCGTGAGCTACTCATGCTATTTTTTATGTAATAACTATATTTAAATCGATCATCTTTTTCTTAATAAAATGCAATAAGCAAATCTTTCATCAGCCCAAGCAAATGTGGTCTCATTTTCTGCAATTAAAATGGACTTAAGTTGGCACGATTCGAATGAAAATGTTCACTGCTGCCTTTAAGTCTTTGGGCCAGAGTTCTGCTTTGTCTTTGTTAAAAAGGGAAACTTGTAAGTGTAGGATGTGTTGAAGACATACTGGCACCAAATAGAAACTTTCTCCTTAATGTACAAAGAGGTACCAGGAAAGTATTTAAAAGGGACTTATTTCTAACTGTGTATTTCAGTATTGCTTAATGGCATGCCTGTGCACCATTTAAAATCATCGTGTATTCCCTTGGCAGTATATTTATTTGCCTTTCAGAGTAGAAGCGTAAGGTGGAATTCTATGATTTTTGTGATCTTTATTCTGTAATCTTTATCTTTATTGTAAAATCTCTTCTCCTTTGAGTATGGGCTGAATCCATGAATCTAATTACATCACACCTGTGATTGTTGCACTTTGTGGCAAAAGGGAAATAATCTTGGGAACCTGACCTTGCTTTGCAATCTGTTTTCTTTAGCTGTTTGCTGCAAAGGAAGTGAGTTGGATGCACTCACTCCAGCTAAGGGGGAGTGAAGCAAACGTCCTTGTTGGGAGCAGTATACAAAAGCCACATGGCAAGAGCTAGGGTGGCCCCTAGAAGAGGCACTGCCTGGAAATGACAAGAAGAAATGGGAGCTGTTTTCTTACAAATACAAGAAAATGAGTCCAACTAAATGCCACCAACTTTAGAAGAGGATTCTGAGCCAACACCTTCTGTCAACAGACAGAAACTGTGAGGTTATAACTCTGTGTTATCTTAAGCTAATGACCTTGTGAGATCTTAGAACATAGCAAGAAAAAAATTCATGTAAAGGAATACATAGATGAATATTATAGGCCCCTGACATCAAGGAACTTACATTCTAATCCTAAAGAAAAATAAGATATGCATGAGGTAGTTTTAATATTAATCAGGTAAGTGAATTTACTCATTTCTGAGGAAAACACAAGCAAATCAGGGAAAGAGGTATGGCTGAAGACAATGATAAGGAAAACAAAGAAAACTATTGCAGCAAGTAGAGAGGTAGATCCGGTGCTTGTGGATGGACCAGAGCCTGCTTGACCTTGAACCCAAGGTCATTCAGCACACAGGTAGTAGGTTCAGTTTATCTAGATTTAGTTTATTTTCAACTGCATGATTTGAACAGAAAAATAAAGTGCTATGATCTTCAATTTTCCCCCTCTGCAAAAAAGGGATACTACTAATAATGTGTACTTCTAGTAGGCAGAATCTCATGGTATCCAGAAAATGACAGGGGCTTCTTTCCTTGCCTGTCTGCATCCACCCAAGTTCAAGGCTTCCCAGACGGACCACCTTCCTTGACATCACCTCCTTTGACTATAAGCCTCAAGATGAGGCCACACATTGTGGCCCACACACTTTATGTCTGGATGTCTACAAGTTATAAATCAAGTGAGAATCTGTTAAGTTAAAAAGTTTATATGTTTTCCCATTTGGGCAAATATGTGAAAAAATTGTTTTAGAAACTAGTTTATAGAATATTAGTTCATGCTACCTTGCCTCAATTTGGAACACATCTGAAGAGCAGCAGAATAACACCCACCAATGCAGTCAGTGGTCTCCAGCTGCAAAAGGCTCAGGTAAGGCACCAGCCATCTGATCACATCAATCACTACACACTTGACCACTGAGCAGCAAAAGTTCAGGGACTGGTAGCTTCACAGGTGTCACCACAACAAACTTTGCCCCTGGGTAACTGCCCAGCTGCTTCCTCAAGAGAGGACTCCAAGAACACAGAAAGCCTTTCCCAAGTCCAAACTAGAAGCACCAGTTTGAGTCCAGAATCCTCCAGGACCCAGGCACTAAGTTCTCAAAGTATACCACAGGAGGTAAGTGACAGATTTCTCAGCTCGGGAGCCACCTATAATATTAGCTAAGGCCTCAGTTGCATCCATGCAGAGGATCAGCCCCTTCCTCAGCCTGATCCTGCCACCACTACTTTCTTTCAAATGCATCTCCTAAAAATCTTATGGCTCTGTTCCCAGAGGACCTAGAACAGGGCAACCACCTTATCACCCCAGATTAATTGTGCATGTAAGAGTTTTCACCTATGGAATGCCTCTCTGCAAGTGGCCCTTTCAATCTGCACCTTTAGCTCCCAGACCCCTCATGTTACCACCTGCTGGTGCACACCTGACAGTGTGCAAGCCACAAGTCAACACTCCAGAGAGAGACGGTCCCTTTACCTCTTTATTAAGCAAATTGTTTGCATACTCCTCTGGCAGTTTGCCACACAAATACTCCCCCTTGAGAAGACCAGCTCTGTGTACCGATCAGTTTTTGGCATTTAAAAAAAAAACATTTAATTATGTGCAAAGATAGAGTCAGTCCACGTGTCATTCATTGGCCAGGTTTGTTTGGGACGTTATCGTACATATCACGGTAGCCTATTATTCCTTGGCAGATTGGACAAGTTTCAAGGTTAATAAAAATGTTCTGGCAAATTGCTATTTTGAAAGTGATTGAAGGAAATGTCCCACTCGAAGCATATGTTTGACCTTTTGGAGAGAGAAAAAAAAGAAAATGCTCATGGAAGCCTCTTGCCATTTGAGTTCTTTTGACAGCTCTAAATTGTTTGGTGAGCATTGAGTGGCTTTAAGCACCATAGAGACCAGCATTTCCTTCCAAACTCTTTCTCTTTCCACTTGGAGTCATCACCTTAGATAATAATGACAATAATCATAAAATAATAAAATGTCGCATTTTGTAGTGAGGCTGAGTGCTTTGGCCCTGTATGATCTTATTCAATGTTCACAACAACCCTGAGATACTGAAACTCTTCTGCGCTTTCAGTTTAGAAGAGGAAACTGAAGTTCAGAGGAAGTTAAGAACTTGCCCAGAACTAAAGTATGTAAGAGGTGGAACCTAGATCTCTCCTTCTGCAAACCAAATGCTGCTCATCTTCTGCCACAACTAAAGGGGACCAAGGGGCTCTCTGGGACTCACTTGCTTTAAATGCCTTTTCCAGGTTTGAAAAGGATTACATTGTTCATGAACAAATGTTTAGGAGTTCAAGGGAACTCAGACCCTGCAACAAGACCTCAACCCATGATTCTTAGAGTTGGGGTAAAAAGATCCCAGCCCCCTCACCCCTGGTATTAGATAAATTGGATGCTTAGGCTGTACACTGTCCTCAATAGTTCCTCCTAAGACCAAATTCCAGCCATCTACTGTCATAGTCAATCTGACAGTGCATCTTTCATCGGCCATCTGTTCTTTCTTGTATCATCCTCATTACTAACTAGTGTCCTCAGCATCTCCCAAATGAACAGCTTGTGCTTAAATCTTTCACTGAAAGCCCCTTCTGGAATAATCTAAAATGAGAGTAGCTCCCTTAAAAATCCCCCTGGGACCAATTGGGGTCAAAGGAAGGACAAAGTTGTAGTTTGTCCCATCCTGATCATAATTTTGGATAATTCTATCCCCAGTGACTTTGGTCCTAACACTGGTGATTTTAGGCTGAGCATTAACCATCTTTCTATTGCTGAAGCAAATACTTGTCATACACAAATTAAAGAAAGATTTGTTCCAGCTCATGGTTTCAGAGATTCCAGCGCATGGTCAGCTGGCCCTAAGGTGGAAGGGCACAGCAAAGGAAGGCTGGCCAGCTTATGGCAGCAAGGAAGCAGAAAGGCAAGGAAAACCCAGAGAGAGGTAAAAGGACCAGGGATAAGAATGTGCCCTTCCAGAGTATGTACCCAGTGACCTATTTCTCCAACCAGACCTGATCTTCTAACAGCACATTTATCTTTGAATATAGTGCCCAGATGAGCTAATCACCTTCCAAATACTCTACCTCTGAACATATAACCCTTTGGGAGTCATTTTTACCCAAGCTATAAAAGACAGACTCTTAACCACCTCCGTGGCATCAGAAAAATGCTATTCCAGGAAAAAATCTTTCCCAAGGAAAAGTGTTTCATGAGAACTTTTATACCCAGACATTATAGACTTAAGATTTCTGGAGATTCCTGATAAAAGGCATAGTAAGAGCTCTTAAACCAATGCTTCTAGGTGCAGCTTCACCACTAACCCCCCAGTCCAGTGTGCTATGGTAATCTACACTCAAGTTCATGCACTTTACCCTACGTTTGAGTCCTGGCTCCAGTACTTAGAAGGTATATGACCAGGGCAAATTTCTTAATCTCTCAGTGACTTTATTTCTTCAGCAGCAGAATCATGGTAATCACCTCTTCCTTGCGGGGTGGTTGTGAGTACATTTTGATTTATATTAGCTAGCTAGCTAGACAGTCAGGCAGACAGATAGATATAATTCATGCAGTGCTTGGTACATAGTTAAGTAACATTAAATACTGCCAATTTTTTTAGCTATTATTATTACTAGGAAGAGGAATGATTACTCAATAAAGGTAAGGTAAGATATAATTGATCAAAGTTTGCCTAACTCTCCTCTTGAGGGACTTTTGCACCACTTACAGGACCACAGTCAAATCAGTAATTACAAAGATTTCCTTGGATGAATGAATTTATTTATGGATCTGGGTCCCTCCCTGACCTAACTTTATACACACCCATCAAAATGACATATTACAATGTCAGAGCTGCTGGAGAAGTGACCAGAGGGAAACACTTTCCTAAAGTAACATTTTTATTCTTGGTGTACAAGCCCAAAGCAATCCCACAAGTGAAGATCACCATAGCTGGATTTCCCCCACACTTACTTGACCCTTATTATCCCACCCTCCCACTTTTGAGAAATTACTCTCTCAGTGCCCTAATAACATAGCATTCTTTCCAGTTCAGATTCTGTGCAGTTGCTTCTGCCAGTTCCCATTGAAGACCTATGTTTCTCTCACTTTTTTGGAAATCCCACCTATGAGATCACTTAGTCTTCTTCTATACAGTATCCTGTATTCAACAAGACCTTCCTCCTTCATGATTTATCAAGTCTTTTTTTTTCTTTCCTGAATCATCATGTATACACATCAGACAATTCACTTTGCTTTGTATTTTGAAAATTAAAATGCATTAAATTTGTAGTCCATAGCCTGGTCATCATGCCTATTACTTGAGCAAAAACATGTAACCTCGATGAGCCTCAGTTTCTGTACATATTACCTATCACTCATTCAGAAGTGTTTGAGAATGATCCCCCAAGAAACCTGCAGTCAGTGAGAAAAGAGAGTCAGTGTATAAATGCACCAGTGACCTTGTCGCTTGGGACAATGCTGAAATAGGTCTAGAGCAAGGTTCAGCAAATTTGTTCTAAATAATCCAGAGAGTAAATATTTTGTGGGTTTTGTGGGTCCTGTGGTTTCAGTCGACCCCAACTCTAGAAGTTGGGTTATGTTCTAATACAAGTGAATTTATAAAACCAAGCAGATGTACCCCAACCCCTGTTTTGTAGTTTTGTAGTTTGCCAGGGAACTACCTAAGGGATAAGACCTAATTGCCCATGAATGCAATTGACTCATTACATACTCTTTTTCTTTTCTCCTGTCTGTCTTTGCCTCCCTGAACCTTCAGTGGTCACACTGCCTGAGGTCACCTCTCTAACCCTGGTCTTGGCTATGTTTTGAGGGTAATCCAAACTGAGACAAAGGTTGTGAAGAAAACATGCAAGGAGTTATAAGGCCATGTAATGGGAAATCTAACTGATGTCAAGAGGTCCTGAGGCTGTTCAGGCAAGGGGAACAGAATTACTGTTAGCTCTGAATAGGGAGGAGCCATAGTTTTGAGAAACCAGAAGACCAGAGATGGTGGAACGTGGAAGGAGAAGGCAGTAAACAAAACATTGTGACCAGAGAGATGGGGAGATCTTGAGGGACAATATATTCCAGAGTAAGGCCTTGGCTCTCAACTTAGAAGCTGTTGGGAGCCAATGAAGCATCTGAGCAAGCCAGTGGTATGACATGACGTGCATGCACAGGTCAGGCCAAGGGAGACACCAGGGGCTCCAGCTCCTGTCCCCAGGCCCGGCTCAGGGACTTCCCCCCCCCCCACAACCCCACTCACCCTCATATGCTTAAAACTAAGGCAAGAAACCAAGAATCACCTTAAAACAGATTCAGAAACAATTACGTATCTTCATCAACAGGGAATCGAGGGGAAAATAACCAACAAAAATACATAGTAAAACACCTACAGAACAAACAAAGCCTCAGCACTTGATTCTCGCCAGGTTAATGCTTACACTGGGAGATGGATTTTGAAACAGTATTATTTAATTCTGTTGTCTCCCTGTCAATTATTTTAAAAATGCCCTTTCCTCCTTTTTAACTTCATATCTTTGCCTTGAATAAATGATGTTATAAAGTCTTCAGTAGAGAATCTTAGAAAAACAGCCCTTTTTCTGTCCTTGCCCCTGATCCCTAACACAGAAAGGAAGAAGGAACTGTCACCCGCAGTTGGTCATATGCTCTTGTTTCTGTCCCACGCTCCCTTCTTTCAGGCAGGTAGATAGTTGAAGCCTAGCATCCTCTTGAGGGAGAGCCCTTCAGTGCTTGCGGCATGAGAAGATTCTGTCTTTCCCTCCTCTGTAAGAATCCACCCAAGTACTGAAATAAATACACAGTGATGTAGGAAAGCTTTTAGAAGATTCTCAATGTGACCACTAGAACAATAGAGAGACTTTTCCCTAACAGAAAAGGGTGGGAGCAGCCACTATAATCTATGTGGATAAGATCAGTCTGTAGTGGCAACCAGGCCATGCAGGGGTAAATTTCAGGGCAAGTGACTGCACTTCTGTGTGCCACTTGGCCACAAGCCACATACCTCCTAAGTATGCCAAGACACCCTGCCATTGTGCTGGCCTTCCTGATGTCTTGCTGAGCATGCAAACATGTATATATTGGTGCACAGTTGTTAATTAGTTTTCTTTTAGTTGCTTTGAGGAAGTGGTACTGCAGTGTTCCTGTAAGGAGTATCAGGGCTGACTCAAATAAGCAGTCAGTCCCTGTTATGGTTTCAGTCAAAGAAGTCCTAGAAGGCTCAAAGATTCAGAGGTTGAGATTCGGAAATCAAGGAAGCACTAAAGCGGTCCTCAGTGGGTTAATTCATGGATGAGTCCATAGTAGAAAGGGCAGTTACAAGGTGGGGCCCAGCAAGAAGGAGGCCATGAGGGCATTACTTGGAGAGGTGCAGTCTGGCCCCTGGCTCCTAGTTCTCTGGTTCTTCCTCTGCTCTCAGCTTCCTGGCTGCTGCGCATCCTCCACATGCTTCGCTGCCATGTTTCTGCCTTGAACCCACAGGCCACAGACTAAACCTCTGAGACCATGGGCCAAAATAAACCTTCCCTCCTCTAAGTAGTGTAATTCAGGTATGTGGTCACAGTGACAAAAGCTCTCTAATCAGCCCCCGAGGCATCGTTTGCACTCTTCAGTGGATACAACTTTCTTTTCTTTTTTTTCTTCTGGTACTCTTTTGATCATGGTGATCTGAATGTTTTCCCAGGCCAAGTAGTTATGGGAATCACAAATCCCATAAAGCCAGAAACATCTCTTTGGGTAATGTTTCAGTTAGACTTTTTTTTTGTTACAGCTGACAGAAAATCCATCTCATAGCTGCTTAAGCAAAAAGGAAATTATTAGTCAATCCCAATTGAGAAAGCTAGGGCTAAGGCTAGCTACAAGTATAGGTTGGTGCTTTTTTATTTTTGTAGTGGGAAATATGCTGTCTATCGTGATTGAAGTCATTTTAGAATAGTTTTAAAAAATTTTTTAAATGAAGAAATTACCAAAACTTATCACTTACTAGCAGTGATGTTGAAACATTTTCTCATTCTTAACAAATACATTTCACTGCAACCTACTTATTCTTTTCTACTATATTACTTTTTAATGCCAATGGTGACCCACATTGCACAACTCACTAATTGTTGCAGAAACCCTAACCTTTTGGCTCAAACTTTCCTAGTGAACTAGCTAAGCAGCAGAGATAAGAGAAATGTGTCAGAAACTCTCTCTCTCTCTCTCTCCCTCTCTCTCTCTCTCTCTCTCTCTCACACACACACACACACACACACACACACACACACTTTGTCCTTTGGTTCCACTTGGAAGAAAGATGATACCCATTGTTCTAGACTCTAAATACTCTGTGCTTTACTTCAAAGGGCCCAGCATTGTTATTGGTTTCTCATATCTCACTGGCTTTGGTTAGACCAAGGACCATGCTTGAACCAGCTGCTATGACTAGAAGCATGCTATTTATGGACTAAACTTCATGAAATGCTTCTCCCCTAACCAGGCATGGAGCTGTATCCAACCAGATGGCTGAAAGTAAAAGAGGGACAATCAGAGTATACCTAAAAAAGGCAGGTGGAAAGAGACTGTGCAAACAATACACATCCCCTATAGGGTGAGGCCTAATCACAGGTGAAATTAGCCATAGCTTATAATGGTCAAATGAGAGTTATTGCTTCAAATGTGACTTCCTCCCAACCCACCAATGACTTGGGAAACTTTAAGAGGGGCCTGAAGCTGTCTTTCCATCACAGAAGAAAACCTGTTATAAACACTTTTAGGAGAAAAAAGTCATTTCAGACTAAAGTGTAAATAGCCAGGGCAAATTTTTCTTTTAATTGAAGTGGAAAAAAAGATATTCTTACCCCATATGGTATTACAACAAAAAATACCAGAATATGGGTGGCTTATAATGAACACAACTCTATTTGTGTTCAATATAATTGAGACTGTTCTGGAAACTAGAAAGTGCAAAATCAAGGTGCTGCTAGACTCTGTATGGTGAAGGCCCTTTCTTAATAGTGGACCACACTGTAACTTTGTATAACAAAGAAGCAGATCTCTGTGGGGTTCTTTTATCACGGCACTAAACTTGTCTTGAGGGCTCCTCCCTCATGAACTAATTGCCACTCAAAGACCTCACATCTTGATACCAACATTGGTGGTTAGGATTTGAATATATTATATTTGTGTCTGGGGACACAAACATTCAGACCACAGAAGTACTGTACAAATATTTATACAATGGCATGGAAGAGAGATATGGAAGAGAAAGTTGCAAAGAAAAAAAGCTACCTTATTAAGTTTGGCCCAAGGCTAGCCTAACTCTAGTATACTAAAAGCATCACATTTTAAAAATGTATCTGAAAGCAGTTTCCACGTTGTGCCAAGAAAGTGCTTCTTGCTACTAGGAGTAGAAGAAGAAATGGAAACTACATTCCATTTCTTCAGAAGAATCACAATTTACATTTAAATTAGAGTAGGCAGTACAAAACCAAGACCACCATGCATAATAGTGGAAACTGCACTGGGAAAGGTATCCCCTGAAAGTGCGCAGTGCAGCCTGTACGACCACGTACCGTGGTGCTGTAAAGATGGCTTAAAGTACGTCAGCGAGGCTTGTCAATCTAGAGTTGGCTGACTGCCAGGCAGAAGTATGGCAAAAGGAGCCAGTGGGGAAGTGGCAAATTCGCTTCATGCCAACCACGAGGCTGAGAAAAGAAGACCCCTAGAAATACGGGCTAGGCACCAGGTAAAGCCCCAAGGCCACAGTCCCATGATGCACACAGGCACACTCAGATGCGAGCTTGCTAATCTCCCAGACATCTCTCAAACCATCAAGTTAGTAGTCAAGATTAAGCATCTCAGGGGGCATTCCTGGTATTGTGTTCTACACAAAAACAATTCCTCAGGGCTTTCGCCATGATGGCACACTCAACAGTTCATTGAATTAAGGAGTTTGAAAACGCCAAGTCTAAAAGGCCTTTCCCCACAGAACTTTTCTGAGCCATTCGTATGCTAACATGTGCAAAAAGTATAGAATGAAGCACTTTCCAAATATATATATAGTGAGGTTTTGTGCCAAAAATTATACATTTTGAGAAAAGTTAGCTCAGTGAAAAATGAGATGCAGAAGTACTTCACTTTTGAAAGCCTGTTTATGTTTCATTCAACAAATCATTACTGAGCACCTACTGTGTGCCAGGCACTATACCATGGAGTGGCAACAATACCAGTTATGAACTACATAGTCAAGTTTCATGTCTGTTTTGCTTATAAAACTCTATTAAAGTAAAGGTCAAGGTGATCGGGGCACAGAGGCAAAAAGATTTTAGTTAGCCTTCTAAATGTTCACAACTTAGGGGAAGCAGACCCTTCACCAATTTGAATATAATAACGTAAGGACTGAAATGGATATTATTGCAAAGTCAAATGAGAAAAATCTGGAAAGAGGGTAGAGTGGGGAGTGTTAAGAGGAGGCTTCATAGGGAGGGAAGCGCATGAATTGAGCCTTAAAACATGAGGAAACAGAGCCCTTCAAAATGGAGTGAGCATAAAAATGCATGACTTTGTAGAACCAGGTACAGACGAGAAAAAGTAGGACCCCACATCTTACAAGACTGGAAGAAGAGAGGCAGCTCCACTGACACACCCAGGGTGCTTAAGGAGAGCTTTGAGCCCATGCAGAGTTAAATCCATGGAGGGAGGTAAATGTGAGCCAGCCCTCCTTTATGTGGCAGCTCTGTGTTTGAGCATCTGGCAAGCTCTGTGTGGAGTGAGCAGCTCAAAAGCTCACTGGTCTTAGCCAAAGAACAATCATGTTCCCAAGGTGTGTGTGCCGGAGAGGCAGATTACACCTTCCACTTGAAGAGAGAAGCTGGGATGGATGCCAAACCCACTGCAAGCCACTCTGGTCCTTAAAATGACACTTACAGGGACTGGGAAATATACACTGGATCAGTCACTCAAGACAGAAGAGCAATCATAGCTATAAAATTTCTTTTCAGTTCTGTCAAAGAGACTGACCTTTGTGGGCTCTGCCACCAGCCAATTTAAAAAAATGAAATAAACAATAAACAAATAGATATTGTGTGTTTAAGTGTGTGTGTGTGTGTGTGTGTACTACTCAGTTAATTATTATAAACTGTGCACTCCTAGGTAACTAGCACCCAGATCAAAGCAATGCATAACAACTAACCCCAAAGAAGTCATTCCTCCAACCCCCAGTCGACACATACATTTCTTTCTACTCACTCTCCAAGGATAGCCACAACCTTTCCTTCTAAAAGTACGCATGTTTCATCTGTCTTGTGATCCAGAGGAATGGATCGGTGGTGTGCACTTTGGGGTAGGGCCTTCATTCTGTTCCTGTGCTTAGGAAAGTCTTCACTTGTTGGATACGGTAGTAGATTACTCATCCTCAATGCACAGTCCTCCGCCCACGATCCATTCAGCTGTATTTCTGCCAGTAGCCACATGGGTCATTTCCATTTTTTTTGGTTATTATAAACTGTGTCACTGTAAGCACTTCAGCGCTCTGCCTTTCATATATCCTTATGAATTTATTTTGGCTACATATCCAGGAGTGGAGTTTCTGTCTCTGTGTCCTGGGATATGCGAAAGTCCAGCTCTGTCAACAGATGTTGCTAAGCATTTTATTCAGAGTAGTTTTGTCAGTTTAACCAGTAGTGTTCCAGCAGAATTATGGATTAGATTGTAAGTGGTATTATATTATAACCACAATCTGCATAGCCTGGGTGACTAGTGAAATGTACGTTTTTATGTCTATTTGTCACGTGGATACTCTCTTCTATGAATTATCTGTGTATTGTCTTGTTCATTGGCCTGGTAGGCTCGGTCCTTTCCAATTTGACTTGGAGGAGTTTGGGGTGTGTTTTTGCTAAGAGTCTTTGAAGGTATGCATATTTGGAGGGTTTCCTTCTCACATTGTTGGCACTTTGGGTGGATGCGCATCCTCAGTGAGATATATTCTGATTCACTGATTATTCATCTTCTATAGGTAGCACATTTGTGTTTCATTTTAAAGATTTTTTTCCTTTTCCAAGGCCTTAAATATTTCCTGTTGCTGTCCTCTAAAAATTCTGTTTCCCTTCATACTTAGGTCCACAAATTACGTAGAATTAAGGTCTTTTATGGAGAGAAGTATGGGTCAAAAAAACATTTTTCTGCATACTTTTCTAAAACTCAACGGATTCAATCCCTGGTTCCACCAAAAAAAAAAAAAAAAGTTTTCATAAATCTCAACTGAGAAGTTTTTTTTTTTCTTTTCAAAGTTTTATTGATAAACATATAGCAATGAGACAGTTTCAAATCAAATCGAAAGTACAGT
>NW_004524749.1:4903566-4909118 GCF_000260255.1 Octodon degus
GCAGGGTAGCAGGAAACTCTCCGCACACTCACCAGACCTGGGCTAGGAGTGGGTCTCTCAACTGAGAAGTTTTAACACAGAAACAAGAACAGTAGATCTTTTGTTAAAGAAGCTGGCATGGGATAAGGAAGAAATTCTGTTAATAAAAAACATACTATTAGACAGGAAGAAGGCCATGCATAGGATTATGCTGAGAACGCCGTGTAGAAGTCATTGAAGATGAGGCGAAGATGGTCCAGCACTTCCACTTCAGGCTGCATGGCCAGTGGAAATGAAATCACCACCCCGAGGATACACCTGCATTCTCATGTTCATACCAATATTTTCTTATTTCTTATGTATTTAGTACAGGGTCTTCAGGTTCTACAGGGTATCATTATGCAGCTTGGACTCATAGTGATCCTTCTGTTTTCAGCCTCCCAAGTGCTGGGATTATAGGCACCCACCACCATGTCCAGTCTCAATTGCCATCTCAGGGCACCCTGGGGGCAGGGCTGGCACAGCAGGCCAGGGATATATCAGTATTTTCATAAGAGCCAAATTATAGAAAATACTAAGTGTCGGTAAATGGATGATGAGATTAACAAAATGTGTGGAACACACACACACACACACACACACACACACACACTGTAAGGTTATCCAACAACATTTAGGAAAAAAAATCTGCTATTTTTGACAACATGGAAAAGCCTGTAGGATATTAGCATTAAGTCTTGAAGGCCAGGCTCAGAAAAACAAATACCTGGGCTAGGGAGATGGCTCAGTGGAATAACCGCTTGCCTGGCAAGCACAGGGGCCTGATTCAACTGATTCAATCCCCGGTTCCGCAAAAAAAAAAAAAAAAAAAAGAAAGAAAAGAATAGAAAAGAAAGAAAACTGGAAACAACATACAGACCTCGTCCCTTAAAAAAAAAAAAACAAAAAAAAACAAATAGTTTATATTCTCATTTGTGTGTGGAATCTAAAATACCTACTCTGGATGGCACAGAGAGTACAAGGGTGTTTGACAAAGACTGGAGTACGAAGAAATGGGGGAGAAGTTGGTCGAAGGCTCCAAGCTTTCCATCATAAGATGAACACATTCTGGAAATCTAATCTGCAGGCTGGTGAATGCATCCAATAACGATGACTTGTACTGTTGGGCTTTCCGAAGATGGTAGGAGACTTTAAATGATCTCACAACACACACATGCACAATAGTGATTGAGCAGGGTGATTGAAGTGTTAATTAGCTTGATTGTGGTGATCATTTTATAATGTTTACATAGAACAACTCATTCTGTTTTGTATCTTTAATATGTCTATTTGTCCATTATATCTCAACAAAATGGAAATATATATTTACATAAGAAAATGAGATTAATGATCCAACCTAATTGTTTCTTCCAGCTGTCGCACAGCTACGAACCAAGTACTAATGGCTGCTGAGCTATCAAAGCATGCTCTTGTGTGCTACCATGCACTTGGAAATCCTCTTTTCTGCCTGGGATCCCTTCACTGTCTCTCATGCACCTCCTTCTTCTCTAAGACTGTTCTCTAATACTCTGTTGTCCTTAAAGAGTTCTCTGATTCTTCCCTACCACAGTTAGCTTCTCCCATATTTTACCATGGTAGTACCTTATCCTGGCTGAATTACTTTAGTGCCTCCCTTCCAGAAGAACGTGATAGCTTTAAAGGCAGATATCATGGTTTATGTTAGAATTCCCATGATTTAGCACAGGCCCTGGCTCATATAAGACCGATGTTTTGATATGATTAATATTAACTAACTCTTCATTATTGAAGAATGAGGGTAATTCTTCAATAAATACAGTAGACAAGACCATGATGTGTTCCAGAAAGTAGAAAGGATGTTAAATATAAGCCTCCCATAAAGTCACCATTTATTTATTTACTATTTATTAATTGATTTAGGTTTTTGAGACAGGGTTTCATTATGTAATTCAGGCTGACCTTGAACTCACTACATAGGCTCCTAGGCTTGCCTCCAACTTATAGTGACCCTTTTGCCTCAGCTTCCCAAGTGCTGGGATTATAGGCATGTGCCACCATGCCTACCCCCCCCCCCCTTTTAAATAGAAGAAAGAACAAAGGGAGAGAGGAGAGAAATTACAGAGGTAAAAAAGAAGAAGAAAGAAAGAGATATTTGCTTTTATCAAGGATGAAGTAATTAGTTTTGAGCTAGCCCACCCAAAAATTTAATATAAAGATGAAGAAAGTATTAAAGATAATTACTTTTAAACAGACAAAGCACAACACAGAAATACAATAAAAAAAGGAATATTTGTGAGAAAGTCTCCGGTTCACTTTCTGTACGGGGACAATTTCCCGACAGTGGCTAAAGAAGGTGAAACTGAAACAACATCATGGTCATGCTGAGAAGAGGAAGGAGAGTCTAGAACTTAAGATTGATGAAGTTGCTGGAACTTGGGGCCAGGGTTCTGAACACGAAGTCCCTTCATAAAGAGAAGGGTTCTAGAAGTTTCTGTGCAGAACTGCTGGTCAAAATCTGGGCTACCTTGAACAAGGTAAGACTTCATAAGGCAAAGAAAAAAGCAATTTCTTTGGCTTTGGTGGATTGGAGCTATTAAAGGTCACACAGTAAGTTAATTGTCAAAATAAAGTTCAACGGTCTTTAAAAGAAGACAGTAATTCAAATATTCAAAACTATATGATTGATCCTGCCCAGCATATAATAAAAAAAATCAAATACATGTGAAGGATTAGGAAAATGTGACCTGTAATCAGGAAGAAACTCATCCAAAAGAAAAGTCAGGCTAGGGATATAGATCAGTGGCATAAGCATCTGTCTCGCAAGCACAAACTCCTGAGTTCGATCCTTGGTAGTGCCAAAAAGAAAAGGAAAAGACACTGTGCTGACTCAGACGTGGAATGAGAGGTAATGACATTAAATTTTCTATCGTAAATATATTCAAAAACTTAAATGAAATGTTGTGTTAAAAGATAAACAATCTTAGAGTGAAATAAAAGCTATATAGAAAACTAAATGACAATTTCATAACTAAAATGTACATTTATATAAAATGCAAACTTCACTGTATAGGTTGAACCACACACACAGTAGAAAAAAATGGTCAATTTTTAAAACAGACTATCAAGGGTTGGTGGTGCACATCTGTAATCCCAGCATACTGGGAGGCTGAGGCAGGAGGATCATGAGTTTGAAACCAACCTGGATAATTCAGTGCCTTAGTGAAATTCTATCTCCAAAAGTTAAAAAGAAGCTGGAGATGTTGCTCAGTTGAAAAGACTTGTACTTGCCACCCCAAAAGAAATACTATAATGCATTAAGATGACATGTTCTTTTTTAAATTTTAAAAATTAGCAGAACTTCAGTAATTTATAGGAAAATAGCAAACAATATGATGGTGTGCACACATGCTGGAATATAGATTGAAAGGGGGGTAAAGAAGTTATTTCATAAAAAATGGTGTGAGATTTACCAAACTTCATGAAAAACAGCTCAACAAACCCTGTAAATAGAGACACCACAGTGAGGAAAATTATGCTTGCATTCCTGAAAATAAAAAACTTGTATCTTGAAATAGCAAGAGAAAATAAATGACACATTATTATGTAAAGAGGAATAATGATTTCTCGTAGCCAATTTCTTATGAAAAAAAATGGATGCCAGTGGACAATAGAACATTTTTCAGAGCTCTGAGGCAAAACTACCTGCCAATCTAGAATTTTACATGCAGCAATGTGTATCTTTTAAAAATTAGGGTAAAATAAAGATCGCCATATAAATGACAGAGTCTGACATGAGCAGATCAACGTTGCAAGAAAAAAGGGAGATTCTTTGAACCTAGTGAGCTCGATCCACATAGAAGATGGAGGAACAAAATGGTGTATATGAGGTTAAATATAAAAGACTATATTTTCTTCTCTTAATTTCTTTAGAAATGGAATGAGAGGCAAGAAGGAATAGGGAAGAGTGGTGAAGTAAAAGACCATAGACAGAGTTTAGAACCCAATCTCAGCTGACACCTATGAACTCATCTTCTACAAGCTCTTTAACTTCTCTGAGCCATTTCCTGCCTCCATTACTGAGTTAGGAATGTAACCTTGGTGGGGTTGCATTGTGGTTTAGATCGGAAATGGCTTCTCTCCTGTGTTTCGCATGTGAAATAGACTCCAGAGATGCTAAAGCTGACTTGCTACTAAGAGGCAAGTTCTGGTAGGAGGAGGTGGGTTCCCGGGGTTGGGACCCAGAAGGGACCATCCCTCTTTTCCGCGCCTTCCTTCATTCTGCTTCCTTGGTGCCAGGAGGGGCACAGCTTTGCACTGTGTTATGGACAAGTGAATACTGAAACCTCCAAAAGGCGAAAAAGAATAAACCACCCCTCCTTTGAAGGTGTAAGGTGTTTTGTCTCTGAGGCCAGGAAAATGATTAAGACAGGTTGTTTTTCAAACTGGAAAAAATTACACGGAGAACTTAGCACAGTGTCTAGGGGCATGGGAGGCCCTCAGAGAAAGGAGCTGTTTCTACAGTGGAATTGGAGAGCTAAGTAAGAAACATCAAACTAACGTACAGGCTGGGGCTGTAGCTCAGGGATAGAGTGTGCCTGGCACGCAAACACTGGGTTCAGTTCCCAGACATGTACACACACGCACGCACACGCACACGCACACAAATGAAAGTTCACAATTATTTCTAACCAAAGGGTTTATAAAGTTTTAAAAACTTTTCCTTATTTTTCATGCTCTTACTAAAATAAAAATCACAGATGGTCACGTGATGGACATTGGCTTGATCAGCTTAGGTTGTATATGCTGAGACATTAAATTTCAGAGCCATTGATCATTTCAAGTGTTGCAAATCCTAGCGTTGTATTTTTCATATTGAAATCTCCAGAAAATGTGTGTCTCTGATGCAAATGTATTTCACAGCATGCATGGACTTTGTCAATATGACTAAGACAGCACAGCATTACACGCTATTTCCCAAGCCTCAGTCTCTTGCCCGCCGCCTTCAAACGTGTTGCCTCACTTACTGAAGATACTTTAACTCCCAAAGGCATCTTGGGGAGCTATTACACATGGGATGTCTCTTTGCTCTTTTATCACTGACCATACAATGAAAGTAATAAAAGGAAGACAAGGTCACTGTCATCTACATACAAGCTATTGCTTTCCAGAGACTCTGCTTTCGCAAGAAAAAGAAAGAGTTTGAGAGCAAATGTTGAGCAAATGCTCTAGAAATGCTAAAAATGCTCTAATACCTGAAAATTTCTCATTCCTGGAATCCTAAGGAATGAGGCAACTGCAAGGAGAATTTTCTCAATGTAAAATTTAATTCTATTAATGCACTGCTTCTGCAATATTAGTCCCTCATAAAAAATGGACATAATAATAGCAGATGCCTCAGAAGTTTGAGGTAAAGGATAGTAGAAAAATATATGCTGGTCTCACTGTCAGGCACAGGGATAATACTCAGAAATAGTTCAGCTACAAATTAAGACATTATATATGCACTCTTTCTCGTCCTCCTCCTCCTCCTCCTCCTCCTCCTCCTCCTCCTCCTC
>NW_004524749.1:4909218-4929374 GCF_000260255.1 Octodon degus
TCCTCCTCTTCTTTTTCCTTTCTTCATGAGGAAATACTAAGAGGCTTTTAGTCATTTACCTTTTCATCATAAGTAATGATGATAGCTAAATATGCAAAGTTAGTTACACACACACACACACACACACACACACACACACACACATTTAAAACTAGCCTTTCCTGTCCCATAGGTTTCTTCTGCCATTAGACTACTGTGGTCTGCCCCTTGTGGGGAAAGATAACTGTCTTCTACCTCTGTCTGTCTCTATCTCTCCCCACAGTCATCTCCCCTCCTCTCCTCTCTTCCCCCTGTGTCTGTCTTGTCTCTACTTTCTCTCATACCACCACCTGAGGGAACATTCAATTGACACTAGTGCATTCTAGAAGTCTTGTAAAGATGGAAAGTCATAGGCCTATCTTATTTTCCAAATATTTCACAACAGGGATGACTATATGACACTGGTCATTGCTCAAGTTTAATAATGCAGTCTTTGATTCTACTGAAAATCATTTTCAGCAGCAACATAAAGAAAGCTTACCAATAAATTTGAATTTAAAAATACTTTAAAAAATAGAACTATAAACTTCTAGAAACAATGATGTATTTACTTCTGGTGAACAAATCTAAAGCTCATGACATTAATAATGTATCTTTTCCTTTTACTGACATGTTCTGTTAATTAATTGCACTTTTGCTATCAGAAACAAATAAAAACAAACAACATAAAAAAGAGAGTCTTGTCAAATTCTCGCCATCCATCAAACATAATGCTTTTCATTTTCGTCAGATATTTACCATCCATCAAATATGTTAATATTTATGGAGTATTTATGGAGGAAATCTGCTAGAATAAATAAATAATAAAGATAATATCTTCTTTAAAAATAAATCAAGAACTTATCATAAAATTCCCCATAATTTACTGAAGCAATAAAACAAAAACAGAAAAGCAGTAAGTAGACAGGATTATGTCCATTATTCAGAATGTCTAACTACCCACAAAGCATTTTTTTCTTAACAATGAAATAAAATGTTCTGGCAACTTCATCTGTTGGTAATCTTTTCATCAGTGTACATAAGGTCTTAAGTGGGCAGAGGTACACAGTAATCCATATTGAGAAGTTTGCCTTTCCTCTAACTTGATCCTGAACTGTTGTACTTATGATTGCTTAAAATTACATTCCCTATATTCCAAACTGAGACTGTTCTTTTTCATAATTTTGTCACATTTTAGTTCCAAAATTATGAAAATTTCCTGAAATTAATTAAAATATTTCTATTTTATATAACACAAATTGACCAATTATTTTCTAGCTTATCTAGGTGATATGAATCCTTATGTTGATCAAAAATTTCTAAAAAAGGGAGAGAAAATAAAATATTTACACTTTGAGCATGCAAGATAAGATAAATGCAAGTAGTAAAAGTGTCTGATGAAAGCATTTTTCTATAGTAGACTAGTAATAAAAGAATAAAGTATTTCACTGTATACCACCAGATGTAAGCTCTAGTTAGTTTTATTTTTTCCCTTCTTTGATTCAAAAATATAATTTCTCTTCCTCTAAATTATTAAAGTCTTGTTTCAAGGGTAATCACATTCCTGGGAACAAGGAAGTTAACTCTCTGTTCATACGTCAAATGCTTCAAGCTTGCGTCATAAGAATTTACTGTACCAATGAATAGCTCAGGTGATTGGATGAGCTGAAGCTGTGGCTCACATCGCGGGAAAAAATGATCCAGCTCTGATCCAAAATAATCACTTAGTAAACACAGATTAAGTCACATTGCCGAGAAAGAACAATAATATTACTAGCCAGTACTGACATTGGGGTATTTTGGGGGTTTTCCCCCACAATTTTATTGAGAAACAAATAGCAATGAGATAGTTTCAAATCAAATTGGTAGGACAGTTTTAATAATTAACAAATTGCATACTCTCTTCCTAGTGGTTATTTGCTGTACAAAATGCAGACGTGATATCCTATCTACAAACACTATTAGAACAAATCTCTCTATTCATTGAGAGAATGTAGCTATTTATCTATCCTAACCATTTTTAATACACAGATACAAAATGGACATTTATCTGTATCCCCTTTTTTGTTTAGTTCCATCATTTGAATATTACAGGTGTGTGAACTCAGCAAAATATTCTAAAAGAGTCCAGTAGTCCATAATAGTATTGGGTCTTCTGCTTGACTGCCAATGTCAGAAATTGTTGACCTGAGTCCCCTACAGCTCAACATAACAGCATGGCTTTACTTCTTATACGTCGTTTTTTTTCAAAAATTGGCACTGTATTGCATTTTAAACATTAATAAATAACTTGCCAAATTATTTTACAAATACTTTGGACTAATTTTGTTGACTTGAGTAAAAGGTGGGTTTTGCAGGTTTTTTTCTTGTGTCAAAACTTCATTAGCATTAAGTATTTAAAATGAGTTTCTTATAGACATCATGTATTAGATAGTATCTTTAATCAACTCTGCCCATTTCTACCTTTTAATTAATACATTTAGATCATTTGTATTTAAGGTAATTATTGATATATGGCTTAAGCATGTTCCAAATATGTTCATAAGAGTCATTTCAAGATACTGATAGGAGATGAAAGATTAGGGGAAATGGCTTTTCTTATCAATCAGAAAACAACTTCAGGCTGAGCAATAAGTCATGCTGTAACATTCACCAATAGAACAGCCTTCACCTACCCACACCCTGACAATACATGCTTAGCTTATGTAGTGCTACTTCAAGAAATTTAAATGTAGGGGGCAGGTATAGCTAGCTCAGTGGTAGCCCTCTTTTCTTATATGCTCAAGGTCCTGGGTTTGATCACCAACAGTGAAAAATAGACAATTTAATACACACTACATTTATTGTAGAAAGTATTTTAAAATATATTATTCAGTATATTCAATAGTGCCTTTATACATTGCAAATTAAAATTTTATGTTAGCTCTCTCAAGAAATTTTCATGTCTCCTGAAAAATACATGTTTTTAATGTAAAAAATGATTTAAGAAGCAATACTGTTTCACTTCTTGTTTTGTCCTCGAGGAAACTCAACATCAACTTCTTAATCTTAAAATTAGAGCCTTATAATTGATTTTCTATCCTTACCCTTAATGTTACTGTGATTTTGTTACTTCCTGTGTTATAGATGCCAAATGACTGTTATTGTTGTTGCTTTAGGCAACTAATAATATTTTACGTATACTCACATATGTCCCATTTTGAGACTATTTGTTCTTTCTTATAGTTCCATCCTTTAAATTGTCCACATTTCCCTTCAGACTGAGTAATGTAGTTCTTCTTTAACCTGCTAATGAATGTGTAAATTGTATCTAGATTCTGGTTATTGTAGATAAGTCTGCCATGAATGTGTGTGCTCTCTCTTAAAACACATATTCTTTTTCCCTTGCCTAAGTACATGAGAGTGGAATTATTGAATTTTATGATTACTAACTGTATATTTAATATATAAGAAAGTGTTCAATAACATATTTTCCAGTGCCTACCTTCTTGTTGATATATGAGAATTTCATTTTATTACATGCACACCAACACTTGATACTGCTAATATTTTAAATTTTAGCCATTCCAATGAGTGAGATGTGGTTTTGGTTGCTACTTTCTTAAGAACTAAAAGTTTTGAACAACATCTCATGTGTCTGTTGGCCCTGTACATGTACACATTTGTGAAGTATATGTTAACATATTTTTACTCGCTCTTTTGGATTAAGAATTAGAAGAGTTCTTTATTTATTTTGTACCCAAATTCTTTAGTCAGATATATCATGACTATTTTCTTTCAGTCTGTGACTTTTCATTTCACTTTTATGATAGTGTATTTTGGAAAGAAGTTTTCATTCCCTTTTCAGTGGTATAAAATGATAAAGTGGCAGATATATCTTTCCTGTCCCTATGTCAAATAATGTCATTCTATTGTCTTTGGACTTGCATAGCTTTGATCGATATGGCAGGCATAATTCATGTTGCCCTTACAGGGTGTGTGCTCTTTTACTCCGCCTACTTGCAAGAGTAGGATCATCCATCATTTCTTTGGATAATTGTTTGGTTTCAGCAGATTGACTACAATGTGTCAAGGTGTGATTTTCATTGTAGCTATCCCTTTGGTGGTATGTGCACTTTTTTGGTTTACCTGTGTTTTAGAGAGAGGAGTTAATTGATATACCACAAGAAAGCAATGGGTGTGCTCCAAGAGAGAAATGTACCAAAGGCAAGAAAACTGAGGACTTTTATATGTGATTTTAATATGAAGAGGGAGTATGGGAACATCTCCTCAAACTTCCCTCATCAGTTCAGGGTGATATCATGGTCAGCCATCTCAAAATTGGAACAACAAGGTGTTTGAAAACAAAATAGTGTTGTTTGACAGGGATTAGTGCCACTGGCATTGCTAGAAACAGTCCTTCTGAATAAAAGAAGCCAATATGTATATATTACGGTTAGTAATTAAGGGAATAAAAATTGAAAGGGACTTCTGATGTTACTATGAGATAAGGAAGAAATGAAGCATTTTATGATATGACAAATAGTTGGATCATTGACAGAGGCATCATAGTTTTTCTGTGTCGCTTACAAGACAGAAAGTTAATATTCTACTACAGGTATCACTCAGCTGCAGTGTGGCCTTTAAAGAAGCAATGCTAAAGTAGCCATGATTTTACCCTGATAATTCAGCAAAGTAAATTCACTGACTTGGGACACTGTGGTCTATCTCTAGCTACCTTCCTCTGAGAAGGGATAAATTGGGGCCCTGATATTGGCTGAACCACCACTTGGAGGGAAAGGGTTCTTATATCTAAGTAGTCTCTTAAAATGGGCAGCCATAATTTCTAGGTAAGAATGTGTAATGTGGTCCACATATGGAATGCAGCAGAAGAAAACTTGACCTAATTTAGAAGACACGAACTGAGGAGAAGCAATGAAAGATGCAAAACCCAAACATCAGCTGTAATATAACAATTCTCCCTACTGTGAAAGACATTCCACCATGAGGAGCCCTAAAACCAATTGTCTTCTTCCAGAGAGCTCAACAAAGCCTCAATGTGATATGCTCCAGGAGGAGGTCATGGAGAAATCCCAACCTGCCTTGGGTAACCAGCAAATGTGTTTCCATTGCTAATGAAAAATTATTTTTCTCAAATTAAAGAAGGTGGATAATCGATATTACTGATTATTTGTCTTTATTTCTCAAATTCATTAATGGGTTATTTGAAAAACAATGCAAGGAGGTCCACTTTACTATCTGCATTCAACAATTTGCCTTACAAAAGTAAGTTGAAAATGTTGTATTTTCTACTAAATGGGTTAGATTCGGAAAAGCAGGAAAATTGAGGAGGTTAAGAAGAAAGAGAAAACTGCCATACCTTAGGCAGTCTAGCCTTTTAGGTCCCAAACTGAAATACAAAATCTTGTTTCTTAAAATGGCAGGTGTTTTTGCACACACACACACACACACACACACACACACACACACACACACACAGCCTAGGAGAGAATCCGTGTGAAAGGAGAATGCTTTGAACAGTGTACAGGGTGCTCAAGATCCTGAAAGGCACAGGAAAAGGAAAAACACAACACCATCCTCTGCAGGTTCTGTTGTGACTACATCAAAGCCAGAGCCAGGGCACCCAGCCACTCTTGGAGGACATGGCCAAAGAAAGAAGTCTCAAGGTAATTGAAACAGCATGGCTGCAAGGGGTGCTGAGGCCCAAGACCTTGGCCGGAAACTCCTTTCCTCCAGAGGAGCAGAGCAGCCATCTCTTCCTCCTTGACAGGTCCCTTCCTAGGCAATTATTACATTACAGGCTAGAGTAAAAAGCATAAAAGCAACTACATCTCTACATTCCCATAAAAATGTCACCACTTTCCTAAAACTCACACTCTTACAGACCACAAGACACCCAAGCCAACCCAACTGAACAGCTCACAGAGAAAAATCCATGCAATAGACTAAGGTTTGCAAAGAGGTCTCCATTCTCAGAAGTGAGAAGCCTCATCAATTTCCCTTAATGAGAATTCATTTCAATGTCAAAAGACCTTCATGCCCAGGGAGAGACCTCTCTCTAAATTGTGTGCTCCTTTGGATCTACTATAGAAAACACTCCAGTGGGATATATTTTTGAATGAAATGATTTTTGCAACAACCACTACTGTTTCCACTTCAGATTCTGCTGTGACTACATTAAACCTAATGTCAACTGATAACCAGACCAGGGAGGCACAGTGGGAGTAGCCCAACATGGGCACCTACTCACTTCTCCCCAAGACTTCGCTTCCCCACTGATATCATCCCAAGTGATCAGTTTGAAATTCAATGAAACCACAGCTCCAACAACATGAGCAGGCTCATTTCTCATGTCCTTTGGTGCTTAAACATGTGCTGCTGAGACCTCGGTGCAACTATCCTGTGATAAGCTTGTCTCCAGCACAAGTCTTTTGATGAAGCTGCTCAGTGACAAGTGAAATTGTTCCTGGCCCAATGGAATGCAGACCAGTAAAAAAGCTATACTTATATCAGAGACAGCAAAGAGGCTCAGGAGGCATCAAGGGAGGTGAGCACAAGCACCTTGATCCATGAGAGTCCAGCATGATGCACCCAGGCAGAAAGACCAAAACTTCCTTGTCTGTATCTTCTTGTCTTGACCACACAACTTTGGCCAAGACAGTGATCTCCACTTCACTCCTTTAGGAAACAGAGTGAACTTACCCACAAGATAAAGTATGGAGTATGCTACATAGTAATAAATTGTGAAGCATGTCAGATTTGATATATTTTTAAGCTTCAAGGTACTCACCTGGAAGACTTAGATATGAGCTAGCAAACTTTCATTCTTCTTGTCTCTGTTATTCAACAAAAAATTCCCTTTGTCTCTCTGTCTTTCTTTTTCTTTCATTCTTTTCTTTCTTACACTGTTCACAAAAGAAGAAATTTCAGAATACAAGAAAAAACTCATCTTAGCCATATCTCAATGTTGGTAGGTTGGCAGTGATAGCCTTTATCACTGTCTGTGTTATGGAGGTAAAGACACTGATGAATTCAGCTTTCCTGGATGCATCCCATCCTTTTCATAGATTTGGCACCCCAAAATCTAAGCCACCTTACCCCTCCTACTTGATATTCCTCTTCAGTCACTAAGCCTGAACTGTACTTTGTGTATTTGATATTTTTAAAGTGACCCCCTTCCAGATGTCTAAGAAATTAAAATCCAGACAACACACCACCAAACTATCTTCAGAAGTTAAATATGATGGCTAGAGTCGACACATTAGCAAATTTCAATACAAAACTCTCCACAATTTATGTCCCCACCAATCTCATATAATCTTTATTCTCAAGGATTTTTGTTTGTGCTGGAGAGAAAGAACAAAAGCAACAGTCAGAAGTGCCACTTCATATATACCCCTAGAATGCCACAGCCTGCTTCTTCCACAGTGTTTGAGACACTCTCAACTTAGGTTCAGTTAAAGCACTACCACTGGGTCTTTGTACTTCCTCTGACTACTCTAAAGCAGATTTCATGTGCAGTAGGCCATTCCTGAAGCTTTCTTCTGTTTACTCTCACTTGGCTATACAATGGTTGTCATTTTTCTCCACAGGCAAAAATATTTTTAAAATAGATTTATGAGCTAGCAACTTTACCTCTCCCTTTCCAGTTCATCCACCTCATAACTTGTCCATTTGGCCAGTCTCACTGTTGTGTCAGTACTCTGTTCCAAGCAAAGAAGCCCTCTTCATGGCATCTAAACTTTCTTTACTTCCCCCTGCCTGTGGAAGTTCCATGGCTCCATTGAAAGCCAGGTCAAGCCATCTTTCTTCGTAAAGCCTTTCCTGAATTCTTCAGTTTTTCTGGGCCTAATCTCTCTGTGGCATTTGTCTCCATTTAGGAAGGACATAGTGAAATGTTGCCTTTCCCCTGAGAACAAATGATGCAGTGGAAAACTTCTTACATGACAGTATTTCAAAACAAGGCCACCAAGACCAACACATAATGGAGCAGAGCAGAACAGAGCAGGGTAAGGACCAGATGACTTCTTGGTGTATCAGAATTGAGTAGAACCCAACTGAATATGGAAGCACATCTGCAGAAAATGTATCTTTCTGAAACAAGGCTCATTAGTGGTAAAAGCATAGAGAAGGGAGCAAGAGACCAGCATAGGCCATGCCCATCCTAACATTAGGCAAGAGCAGGGGTGGAGCCCAAGGCAGCAGATGTGGGCCAGTTCAGTTAGTAAGGCTGCCCCTATGCAAGGAGGTTGGGTAGATCTGGCCACCTTTCTATATAAAGGCTGGATTGAGCTGACCTCATTTATTGCAATTCCATTCTCACCAAGTGGCCACTTGATTGTGCCTATGTGTGCTTTGGAGGCCTCTCTACGAAGCACTAATTCCCCAATGTGGTAGCTCTGATATCACTGAGGTGATAAGAGTTGGGATAAAGAAACAAAGGAGTACAGATTTGGAGATTAGTGGTCACGGTAGGGCATACTCATCATTGTGTTTTCTGCCAAAATAGAGTTAGTGCCACAAAAGAGCTTTAGAAGAAGATAAGAGTCCTCAAGGAAAAACATGAGTCTGGGAATTTTTCAATGGGAATCTTAGAACCACAGCTGGAGGAGAACTTAAACTCCTCATTTTACAGCAAGGAGCCTGCCAGAGGCAGGGAGATACTTCTGTCACTGAGGTCTCATCAAGACCAGCAAAGCAGATATAGGCAGAAATTACAGGGAGGCACCTGCTGTCACCATTCTTCAAAAACAAGGGTGGTAGAGGCTTGGATAAAGCAGCAAGGAAAATAGAAGTTTCTTGTTCCTTATTCCTCAGATGCATGTGAAGTTCAGAGCAAAGGGAGGTGTGATGTGCAAGTTTCTGGACAGAATAAATTGCTCGTGTCCAGTATGGTTGTGCAGTTCTTTCACTGTACAATGGCATGAGCCATTAATCATCTTGTGCCTGTGACTTGCTGTTAGTGGCATTTTTAGACTTTGGTGTAGGAGATGGAAAAGGAGAATAGGTAAATTTGCCCTCCTTTCAGGACAAGTAGAGCTTGCTGGGTCCAGAGAACTGGAAGAGCTTGTCCTGACATCACTGTTATGCTACTTCTCACCATTAACTGTCAGGAGGCAGCAGTGTTGGCTGAATGGCTGAGTGTCCACATTGGCCCAAGCAGCTCAGACCTCATGTACACAGAGCCTCAGCACTAGTAGAACCCATCCGTATACAGCTTTTGGCTACAAACTGTGCTGCTAGATACTGACCTTGTATTGCTGGATGTACTGCTTTGAGAATTTTAAAGGGATGATAGGAAGGGGCAAATTCTAGGGCATAGTCCATGCAGAAAACAGCCTTCCAAAAATCTCACTTCTCAAGATCTATTTCTGCTATTTTCTCTTATTCTGTAACTGCATTAGTGTTTTTAACTCCTTTTGTGCCTGCATGTTTCTGGGATACTATCCTGGAGCTCTCCGGAAACTGTGCCATGCTGCTACCATATTCTTTAGAGAGGTGGCACTTGCCTTCTCATAAATGTCCTCAAACCAAGCTGTCATCCAGCCTCCTGGACTGCCGTGTTTCTGCAAGAGTTTCTCTGAGCCTCCCCAGCACCCACAATGTGGCTGTTCAACTTCTATAATCACTAATATTTTTAGGACACAAATATATGGTGCTTGAATAACAGCTGTAAGTTTCACTGTAACCTCTCTTCCCATAGCATCAATTTCCTTTTTCCTTCGAAGACTCTGATCCTCTCTTGGCTTCTTCATGCAACAGCTGCACCTTGCACATCACCGTCGCCACATCGCACTCCGCAGCCACCACCTGCGTTGGCATCTTTTATACATTTTTGAAATTCATAGTCAATAATAATGTCTTTATTACTATGTCTGCTTCATTATCTTTCTCCTGTCCTTCTGAATTTCCAATGGCATACATGTTGCAACATTTTTAATGGTCTATGTCAAACCACACCGGTTTTGGTTCTCTCTCTCTCTCTCTCTCTCTCTCTCTCTCTCTCTCTCTCTCTCCTCTCTATCTCTCTGTATTATAGATGACTTTCCTTACTCTACCTTCAAGTTTATTAATGGCTTTTGGTTTTGTTTCTACTCTGATAATAATTCCATCTATTAAATTCTTAAATTTCAGACACTATGTTGTTTCTAGTGCCCATTTGGTTCCTCTTTAGAAATTTTAGTTCACAAACTGCTGAGGGACCACACAAAATAATAACTTCTGGGAAAATGAAGCCAGATTTTCTTGGCTGCAGCATGGAGCACACCAGTGTAATAGATAAACCGATCTCCAGGGACATGTCCATTGCACATGCTCTTTCTCCTTCTCTCCCGGAAGAGTCTGATGGCAACAACCTGAATACTGAGAGGGCTTGGGCCATGAGGGCAAGGCAGTGTGCTGAAGGTTATTACAAGCTGATTTCATCAGTTGGCTCACAGTTCCTGAAACTCACCAAGGTGGATGATCAAACCTACTCTGAATTTCAGGAGCATTTTCAGAAACTCAAGATAGATGTATTGGACCAGGACAACTCAAATCAAAATTGGCTAAAGAGAAGTGGAGGCCATTCTGCTCAAAGCTTGACAGAATTGCAGAAGACTACAACTATGGCACTTTGCTGTGACCTGACCGTTTGCAGGGCCACACAGAGGAAAATGCCATCTTTGCCACAGGATGCAAGTTTCTGCCATTGAAATTTCTTGGAACAAAGAAGACCATAACAAAGCAGTTTATATAAATATTCATGATAAGAAAGGAAAGAAAAGAGACAAAGGAGGAAGAGGTGGAGGAAAGAAAGGAGATAGAGGAGAAGAAAAAAAGAAAGTAGAAAAAGGAGCATGTAGTAGGGGAGAAAAAGAATGAGTCACCAGAGATGGAGAAAAAAGAAAACTAACAAGAGGAGAAATAGAAAAGGAAGCTGACACATCAATCAAAGTGGTGAAGCATCTGGGGAAGGTAGGCATGGAAAGCAGCCTGCAGACTAAGACTCAAATGAGGCCACAGGTACCATGGGGCTACATGCAGATGCTTTTTGGTTACATGGATGTCCTTGTCAGTTGAATGACAGTAGAAGGATATCCGTCTGGCCTAATAACCAGGAACCACTCAGGTTCTTGGGTTGTTCCCTTATATGAACTGACATAAAGACTACTTTTATGCATTTTGTGCAGGGTCTCACTACACAGCTCAGACTCGGAGTGATCCTCCTGTTTTCAAGTCTCCTAGCACTGGGATTATAGGCATGTGTCACCACACCAGACTCAGTCACCAGCTCAGCACACCCAGGGGCAGGGCTAGCATGGTATGTGGTATGAGGGATCAAACCCTGTCCCTGCACTTGCCTAAGCAAGCTCTTATTCCACTGAGCTATCTTGCTGGCCCTAATTGTTTCTTGATGTGTTTCTTCATGACTCTCAACTACTAACCTAGTAAGAAGTTTTGTGAATAAATTACTCTTGGTTCTTAAAAAAAAAAAAGAAATTTCAGTTCTCAGTTGAAATTCTCTATCTTTCTACCCAGTTTTTCTATACCTGTTTTGCTTTTTTTAAACACATCTATGATCAATATTTTAATGTGTTAATTAATTCAATACAGTGGTACCTTAATTTCAAAACAGTGGTACCTTAGTTTATGAATGCCTTTGTTTATGAGCAACTTAGCTTGCAAACAGAGGTGTTTGGCAAAATTTTGTTTTTGTTTTCTAATTCTGCATCATGTGATAAACACTATGGTGGCCATGTTTCTGCCCAAACAGAAATCCAGAATTATGGAACAAATTAAGCTTGTGAGCTGAGATGCTACAGTATTTGGATCATTGGTGGATCTATTTTCTATTGTATATTTTTTTTCTTTTGATTGTGAATCTCATATCCCCACTCCTTCTTATCTGTCAAATTCATATTAAGAGCCAGAAACTCATGTGAAATAATTTAGAAACTAGTTAACATAAAGTACTCACTCTCCATTGCCAGAGAGGGTGGCTGAGGCACTGACAACCTTGACTCCATCAAAAATTAAGACTGGTATGGCTGAATTGTGGCTGTGTCAGATTTAATCCATCTCCAATTTTAACTATTTTGAAGCTAGAACCCTCTCTCCTGTTACCACTAGCCCCTTACTTTCAAAAAGTTCCTACTGCTAGGCACTGTAAGACTATGTATGATTTCACTTTCCCTTCCCAGCCCAATCACCAGGCTGCCTTACTTTGGTAGATCCCAACAAAAGCCTAGGGGAGAAAATTGGTGGACAGAGAAAACCGACTCCTGAAGCTACCAATCCACTTTTGTTAACCTTATTATCTTAATATAACTTACACATACTAACTTTACCCTAGTTCCTGTTTTCAATTGTATCTATTGAACCTTGATTTGTTTTCTATTTTATTTCTTATATTCATTTAAGTTGTTTCAAATGATTGTCAAGCAAGATAGGACATGCATATACAAAAAATGAAGTTAATATAAAGTTATTAATTTTATTTCATTTTTAAAGTATGCTTTGTATTATGTCAATCTTTTAAAAGTATTCTTTAAGGTCTTCAATCTTCTTTAAAAGTCACAACTAAAGATAAATTTTTAAATCAATCTTAGATTTTCAATATTATTATTATGGCCTCAAGAGTGCTACAAGGACCAAACACAATTTATTACTAGAGTCTACAGCGGATGGGCAGTAGTTGGCTACTGAATTGAACTCATTTCTCTGAGCCAGTAAGTCCCTTAATGAGAAAAATGAAAGAAATAAAATGAGACATTTAAAACTAATAGAAATCTTGACTATAATAACTACTGACAAAAGGCAATTAAAGAACCTTTTTAAAAATTTTTAATAGAAATAAATGAGAATATTCAAATGATAGTAACCCAAAGGAAAGAACATTTGTTAAGATTAACTGTTGCATTACTCCTAATTGTTTTCCCCAAATCAGGAACAAAATTTTCAATTTTTTAAAGTTAATATAAATAACGATCCATGTGTTTATCAACAAATAAAAATGAATTGATATTGCTTCCTGTGCTGTACAAAGCATTCTTTTACCATCATACATAGTACAATAATCCATTCAGAATCACATGATGATGTGTTTCACGTTTCATTATACAGAGAAATGGTAGAATGATTACAGTTTACAAAAGAGAGACAGGACACTAATTGATCGAGCCCAAATCTCCAAGACCCCTCTGCAAATCCACATTTTATGATTGTAGGTGTTTCTCCAGACCTGCACAGTCTGGTAAAACTACCCCAAAACCCAGTGGAACTCCTTTAAAGACAAGTCAAGCTTGTCATATATTTCTAGCTATATCCAAGTGCTCCCTAGCCAAGTGAAATGATTGTGAGACTTTCATATCAAAGTAGGCCAAACTGGGATGGTGGGGGAGAGTAGAATATATGTCACAAGAATTTTGAAGATCTTCATGACATTCTCCATGTTTTATTCCTTCTTTGCTTGCTTGGAATTTAATTACAGTAACAAATATGTTTCCTTTACCAATGATTACTTCAACACTCACCTCCCTATATTAATAAGGTTGTCTAGTGTTCAACCTCTGAACTAAGGTCAAATGCCAAACAGCTAACAATGTTATGCCACAAAATCATAAACTTGTAGGGTATATGGATTAGTGACACAATGCCTGCCTGGCAAATGCGAAGTCCTGGGTTTGATTCCTGGTTAACGCCCCTCCCCCCAAAAAAACCCTTTAACATTATTGTGTGATTTTAAACATTGTTTTGTGATTCCATTGTGCAGGACTCCAGAGCGTACTGTGGAGGCAACAATACAACACAGTATGGCAGGACACCACACAGTGCTAATTCTACCTCCTGTTCCTACCACACAGCATCAGATGAGTCAAAACCCACATGGACCACTTGCATGTGGCTGCGTGACTTGGCAGATAAAAGACAGTGGTTAGTAATTGTTAGGTGTTTTGGCACTATCGAGAAGAAGTGAAAGAACAAGAAGAGGCCTTTATTGACTCTGAAGACACAGAGAATCCAAGGGAGACTGAGGAATCCTCTGACATGAGACAATGGAAAGTTAAGGCTTTTACAGACTTTTCCTAGAGGCTGAGTTTGAGGAGTAGATTCAGTGACACACGAGGGCTCCCCTGTGTGCAGGAAGGATATCCAGGTATGGGGTGGGGAAGGAGGAAATGGTCATTGGGAAGATAAGCTGTTGTTTTTGGGACTTAGCCATTTTGAATAATGATAATTATTCATGATAATTTAGCAGTTTGTACTCAGGCCAGAACCTATCACTAATAATAATAACATTTCAACCTACCCACATATGTGTATGTATGCCTATGAAGATGTGTTTATTGTCATTAAGCAGGCATGTCAGTTTTCTTATTTAATTATGAAACTTGTATTTCTTGTATTATATCATAAACTAATTCACTAAGATAAAATGCAAAAACTAGAGGAAGTTTTATTTCTTATATACACTAACTATATTTTTTATTTGCAGCCCAAGACAGTTCCTTCTCATTCAGTATGGCCCAGGCAAGCCAAATGGTTGGATATCTGTACTCTTAACACTTTCATTTAGATGCCTATGAAAACCAGGGATGTATTTGCAAGTGTAAAATAGTCAGATAAGTCCCCTCACCACGTGGAAAGAGTGTCACTGTTGAACACTGGTACTGCACAGTTAGACCATCTTCTTGTAGTCAGGATGTGCAAGAGCATACTAGAGACATGTGTAAGCTAAGCTCAGAGGAGGTCTGACCACAAAGTGAGTTACAGCTACAGACCTGATGTCACATTATTGCAATCTATCAGGAAGGTTCTAGAAGCAATGCATGTCAAAGGTGGCAATGTCTCTGAACTTTTCAACAATGTGAGAGTGTCTCAGAAAGCCCAGAGATTCCAACACCACATACCTTTCTTCTGCCCTGCTACAAACCCATCAGGAAGAGCAGAATTTTCCAGACCAAAAGAAGTCCTGCATTAGCTGCTCCAAGGAATACCTATTACCTTATGTCTATCTGACCATAGAAAGTCTTCAAAAGAAGATCTTCTACATCCTTATAATAAAATGATGGTTGAAACATTTATTTATAAGTGCTCCTTCCTGATAGAGATGACTATCCTTAGTAACAAGAGGAAACAAATTTGCCTTTAGTGCTCCCACTCCTGGAAGTGAATTATACTAGCCCAGTAAGACTTTGGTCTGTGGAGTGTGGTGTTTGATCTCTTCCCTTCTCTGTCACTATAGTCTCCTTGGGAAGTTCTATCTAATTGTTGGGAGCGTGATCCTCAGTCTCCATGCGTGAGATGCAAACATCTTAAACTCACCAAATGAACTCTCTGCTCCCATCAACACATCTCTACTTGAAATGGTGAGAATTATTCCACATCAGACTGAAAATTAGGACAAAAACCAGAGTTTATTAATAAAGCCAGCCATTGGACACTTCCTGGGTTGCATATAAAAAGCATGTCCAGCCTACTTCTTATTTTTGGCTCTGCTTAAATACCTTCTGGGTTTCCACGACAGTAAGATTCTTCTTTGTAATTATTTCTGTTTTCCTCTTATGTTTACAACATCTTAACAAGGGTGGGGAAGGATTGAAGGAGTGACAGCATGTTAACAAAGATGGAGAAGGCTAAACTAGAGCTTCTTTTGCTAGGATCATATTAATCCAACTGAAAGTCACCACCCCCTACACACTACATGTCCACATGTGCTCTGCTGTCTGTATGCCTTATGAGTCCATGGCACCATGGGCTACTTATAGCCTGAGCCCGAATCCTGGGTGCCATCTTTCTTTCTCTGTTTCCAGTACATTTCCTAAATACCTCTCAAGACAGTTTCTCATTGTCAGTCCACTGCTGCTGCACTTTCCTAGGTTACTGTTGTCTCTTCCTTAGATTACTACAATAACTTTTTAAAATTTATTTATTTTTTGGTGGTAACAGGAATCGGACTCAGGACCCTGCACTTGCAAGGCAAGCACTTACTCCACTGAGCTATCTCCCCAGCCCCTACAATAACTTTGTAACCAGTTATTAAATCATTAGATTTGTTTCTCTTTAGGTTTTTTTTTTTTTTTTTCAGAACCAGACATTGAACTCAGGCCCTTGTGCTGGCCAGGGAAGCACTTCTTCCACTGAGCCAGATACCCTGCCCCTTTAGGTGGCTTTTATCCTGCAGTCAGAATGACTATTCCTGAAAGAAATCTGACCTCTCAACTACAAGCTCCCAACAATCTCTATAATACTGGTTCTGAATTCCATAAGGATGATGTACAAGCTTTGTAACAAATCTTCTGCAGAGTATTTCAACCCAGCCCTTGCTCCTCTCCTTTTCTCTTCCCTCCTCTCCCTCCCCCCCCTCCTATCCTTCCCCTATTTTCTCTCTCCTCTCCTCTTTTGTCTTTTCCTTCCTCTTCCCTCCTCTTGCATCTTATTTTTTTTCTCTCTCCCCACACCTGCCCTTCCCCTCCATTATTCCTTCTTCCTCTACCACCTGACCTTCCAGCCACATTGTAATCTTCCCATCTTTGCCTCCAGAACTTTTCTTTTCCCTTTTGCCAAATTCTTAAACATCAATGTTCATCTCTCCTAGGAAACTCTCCTCCTATAAACATCACATTCCCTGGGGATCTCTCTTTGTTTTTATAAATTAGGGTGCTATTTCCATAGGTATGTATTAGTACTTTCCACTTTTATTACTTATGCCATAGATGTGTGGGGAATACCTATTATTTACCAGAAACATACACAAAAAAAGAGGAAATGGAATACACTGTCTTACATAGGAATACAATCTAGGGGGGCAACCCTAATATCACATAATCACTAATTGTGATGGATTGAGAGATGTTTTATTGGGTTGGGGTTTTTTTAATTTTTTGTTTTGTTTTATTGTTTTGATCACAAGAACATAAGTTTCCTGAGATGAATAGCACACCATCTAATTTGATTTCTGAGGCTGCTTTAGCAAATGACCATGACCTTGGAGGCTTAAAGTAACCAAAATGTATTCTGTTGGAGCTCTGAAGGCCAGGACCCAGCAGAGCCACATTGCCTCTGGAGCCTATCAGGGAGAATCCATTCCTTGCCTCTTCCAGCTGGGAACTACAGTGATTTTGTCTCATGGCCACTTCTGTCTCTTCCTCTGGTCACTCAGAAGAGCTGCCTTTTCTTATCTGTGGACCCATTAGAGAAGCTCTTCTTCTCAGAATCCAGCATCTGATTTTATTATGATTTTTATGATTTTCGTGGGCTCCAGAATTAGGACAAGGACTTTCTTTTACAGGATTTTCACTCAGACCACTAAGCCTATCTTTTTTAATATGCATCCATAATGCATAGCTCACACTAGGCTCTCCATTAACATTTGTTGAACAAAACAGGGGTATAACCACCTTCCTAGGCTATCACTGACCCAACAACCTGGTTTCTTGTGGTTTTCTTCCCTTACATTGAAACTCTCTTAGCTTTGTTTCTGTTTTTCTTCTGGAAAGCTGATAGCATCATCTAATTGAAAAGCACAAATACAGCTATAATGAAGGTGCCCCAGGAGAGTGATACAGTCTTGGTGTGGCTTATGACTTCAAAGTTCACTTGCTGGAAACTTGGCCCAGTGCTTTCAATGTAACAGTGTTGGAAGGCGATGGGACATTGAAGAGGTAAAGCATAGTGGGTTACATTAGATTATGACCTGTCTGAAGAGATGAGTGCTGACTGAATTATGCCCAAGAGTGGATTAGATCCAGCAAGAGCAAGACTTCCCCCTCCTCTGCATCTTACTTCTTCCCACATGTTCCTTTGCACCTACTGTTCTCTCTCTGTCTCTCTGTCTCTGTCTCTCTTTGTCTCTCTCTCTCTCTCTCTCCACCACCCTATGCCTATCTGTCTGTCTGTCTCTCCCTCCCTTGATATTATCTGCTAAGTGCTGACAAAGCCAGAGGACCCTCATCAGATGTCCATTGCCATGTTCTCAGATCTTCTCAACTGTCAGAATCATGAACCAAACCTCTTTTCTTTATACATCACCCAGAACATGGAAGTAAAACAACACAAAATGGACCAAGACATTAGTATCCCCTGAAATGTGTTGTCTGAGCACATCCATGATCCTCACTTAGGAACATCTCAAGGTCTGAGCAGTAGGAGCAACCTGCCCTAGGTATAGGAGTTAGGAGGCATGATGAGAATATTTTTAAAAAATCATAAATTGAACCGAAAGTTGGCTTTTTTTTCATACCATCATGCACCAGCACCAGCAATGGGAAAAAAAAAAAACTTTCTTTAAAAAAATCTTAGTCTAAGTTCTAAATAATTGCTTCATTATTGATACATATATATGATATATATCATATATATATCTATATATCTATATATATCAAATTAGCACATTTTTATTTCTGTTCTCCAATATATTTTGCATTCAACATGCAGCAGAACTCAGACAACTCCAGTTGCACGGCAGGACCCTATTTCACAGACTCTGCTGCAGGCCCTGTGTCAAGCAAGGGCTAAGTATGCAAAGGTTCAGAATCACTTTCTCTGACTTTTCCAGAATGATCAGTATCTCTAACTCCTGTGATAGGACAATTTTGATGTGGTAGGTTTTATGTAAATAATGATAATGGATATGAAGTTGAGAAATTTGAGCTACTTACATCCTGTCCTCTGTGAAAAATAAGAGTTTTTACTTACAAATGAAACAGTACAAATGACTAAGCTTAATTTTTTTCTTGGTAAAAGAAAATTTAGTTTATAGATAAAATATTTTCCTAAATTTGAAAATGTCTTTCAATATTTATTCCTTTGAAATTATTGTTTGCTTTGAAGCTATGAGAAAAATGACTTTTTTATTATTAGAACTTTATTACTGAAAATAGTGGTTTTTTTTTAAGAGCAGAATATATTTATTGAGGAAAAGAAAGCTCCTTTCTGAGAGAGGGACAGGAGGCGAGCCCTAGTGGGTTGTCCCCCAAAGCTGAGAATGATTTTTTTTTCTGGCTCAGGCTGCCTTAAGGGCAGGTCTGGTAATGCAGGTGGAGGTGGGGATCAAACACGCAGTATTCTGCACCTGACTGCATTTGCATGACCAGGTGTTTAAACAACTGAGCTAATGGGCAGCCCCTGAAAATAGTGTTCTTAAATATAAAATTGGAACATTAAAAATTATCTACTTCATGTTTCTCAATACAACCCCAGGGAAGGGAACATGAAAATCCTCTTTTATTAAATTTGAATTATGTGCTCATCCCTGGTACCAAAGGGTTGAGGGAGCCAACACGAGCATGAGTTGAGGAAAGATCTTCTACTCCTTCCAGAAGAAATAAAACTAAATGTTGTATAAATTAAATCCTCAGATGTTCACTCTGAGGGTCATCTTTATTGCCAAATATGGCATCTCCTCTCAGGCCTATCTCAGACACACAAGGCCCTGGGGACCATCTTGTCAGTCCCTGTTGATCTTTGGATCATACCAACCATCAAAAAACAATCCGTGTGTCTGCTTAGGGGTATCTCTGAGTCAGCCTTCCAGGGTCCTTGGCCTCTCCCACTACTCAGGGTAGCAGAAGCTATCCATGCAGTGACACATAACTTACTCCTAAATTAGCAATACCTGTGATATCCCTTCCCCCTCTTCTAGGGAAGGACACAGGAAAGCAAGCCACAGACAGCAGCACCATTTAAAGGATAGAATTAATTATTCTCCTGGAAAATGTCAGTTCCTAGTTATTAGTCATTTTTGCAGGATAGCTTCCAAAGCTGCCATCACACTTCAAAGAAGATCACATAACTCTTACTCTCCTCACCACTCACTGACAGTCTTTACTTGAACCTTTCATTTGACTGTGGACTCATCCATGTTGAATTTTTAGTTACATGTCATTCTGCAACTAATCTAGAGTTTAAAACTACAGGTGCCTCCTGGAGAATGCAGGTGACGAGCACCTTGGACTGGAGTAAAGCAGGAGTGGTAGAGGCCATGGGAAACTGGAGCGTGCCCAGCTCAACAAAAAGAAACAGCCATGAACTAGATGTGCCTGGTTGCTCTGAGGGAACAGGGGACCTGTGTTTCCAAATTGTCTCATATTATTTAACAGAAATCTGAACTCTTGATTTTCAAATGAAACAACCCAAATTCTACATGCTGAAAACAT
>NW_004524749.1:4929474-4941395 GCF_000260255.1 Octodon degus
TATTTAATTTTACATATTTATCTATTTACCAGTAAGACATTGTACATATCAAACAATATACATCCGCCAGTTGTATTTACCATTTTGCAAGCTTGGCTTTTCTGCCTGGCTCCTCACCAAGAGTTTACACTCCTGGAAATGTAAGAGAACTGAGTATTTTTCTTTAAAGCTTAAAGCAATTTTCACAGGATGGAACTCATGGCAAGCAGTCAATAAAAAAGAGAAATAAAGGAAGGCTTGCTGACAAATGTTAGAAACGCAGCAAATGCTGTGGCAGCAATTGCACCAGACACTGCATCAACTTGGGTTTGTTTTCAAGGATGTCAAATGACCTCACCAAGCCTTTCGCTTAACCAAAGTTTATAATTCAGTACAAGCTGCCTTTCCAAGCCTGATGAGGTATTTTAAATAAAAGTCACCCTAACATTTCCTGCAATGCAAGACCCTGCTGCCTGAAGCACGTGGTTGACTGGGAGCTCTGATTACAAACCCGCACCCCCAAAGCTACTCCTGGCCCCCACCACATTTTTTCTCCCTGCCATCTCTCCTTCTCCATGCAGTCTGTATGTGGTACAGAGGTATCCTTCTTTATCTTGGGGATAAATTCCAAGACCCTTCTCCTGAAACTGCGCAAAGTATCAAACCTCATATATACCACTTTTCCCCCTACATTTACAGGCCTACAATAAAAGCTTACAAATCAGCTGGGGGTAGTGACACATGCCTATAATCCCAGCACTCAGGAGGCTGAGGGAAGAGGATCAGTTGCTGCAAGTTTGAAGCCATCCTCAGATACTAAGTGAGTTCAAGGTCAGTCTAAACATTATAATGAAACCCTGTTTCAAAAAGGCAAAAAAGCTTTTTCTCATTGGGTTTGCTGTGAAAGCACAGGTGTGAAAACCATCACAAATCAAAGCCAACATGAAGAAGGAAAAGACTAACATTAATATAGCCATCATCAGACACGTGGACTGGAAGTCCATCACCACTGGCCATCTGATCTACAAACGCGGTGGCATCAACAAAAAAAAAAACACTGAAAACTTTGAGAAGAAGGCTGCCGCAATGGGGAAGGGTTCCTTCAAGTATGCCTGGGTGCTGGACAAGCTGAAAGCTGAGCATGAGAGTGGTATCACCACTGACATCTCCCTGTGGAAATTTGAGACCAGTAAGTATTATGTGACCATCACTGATGCCCCTGGACACAGGGACTTCATCAAAACATGATTACAGGCACATCTCAGGCTGACTGTGCTGTCCTGATTCTTGCTGCTGGTGTTGGTGAATTCGAAGCTGCTATCTCCATGAATGGGCAGACCCATGAGCGTGCCCTTCTGGCTTACACACTGGGTGTGAAACAATTAATTGTTGGTGTTAACAAAATGGATTCCACGGAGCACCCTACAATCAGAGGAGATATGAGGAAATTGTTAAGTCAGCATCTACCTTAAGAAAATTGGCCACAACCCTGACACTGTAGCTTTTGTGCCAATTTCTGGTTGGATTGGTGACAGAATTCTGGAGCCAAGTGCTAACATGCCTTGGTTCAAAGGATAGAAGGTCACTTGTAAAGATGGCAGTGCCAGCAGAACCACACTGCTTGAAGCTTTGGGTTGCATCCTTCCACCCACTCGAGTACCCAACTGACAAGACTTTGCGGCTGTCCCTCCAGGATGTCTACAAAATTGGTGGGATTTGTACTGTCCCTGCGGGCCGAGTGGAGACTGGTGTTCTCAAACCTGGCATGGTAGTCATCTTTGCTCCAGTCAACGTCACAACTGAAGTCTGAAATCTGTTGAAATGCACCATGAAGCTTTGAGTGAAGCTCTACCTGGGGAAATTGTGGGCTTCAACATCAAGAACATGTTTGCCAAAATGTCCAGTGTGGCAATTTTGGTGACAGCAAAAATGACCCACTAATGGAAGCAGCTGCTTTCACTGCTCAGATGATTATACTGAACCATCCCAGCTGGATCAGTGCTGGTTATGCCCCTGTCCTGGATTGTCACACAGCTCAAATTGCTTACAAGTTTGCTGAGCTGAAGAAAAAGAATGATTGCCAGTCTGGTAAGAAGCTGGAAGATGGGCCCAAGGTTTTGAAATCTGGTAATGCTGCCATTGTTGACACGGTTCCAGGCAAGCCCATGCATGCTGAGAGCTTCTCTGACTACCCAACTCTGGGTCATTTCACTGTTCTCAATGAGACAGACAGTTGTTGTGGGTGTTATCAAATCTGTGGACAAGAAGGCTGCTGGAGCTGGCAAGATCACCAAGTCCACCCAGAAAGCTCAGAAGGCTAAATGAACATTATCCTTGACACCTGCCCCTCAGTCTTAATCAGTGGCAGAAGACAGGTCTCAGAACTGTTTCTCTCAATTGGCCATTTAAGTTTAATAGTGAAAGACTGGTTAATGATAACAATGCATTGTAAAACCTTTAAAAGGAAAGGAAAATATTTTGTGGATCCTTTGGGGGGGGCAGTATTTAAGTTATTAGTCTTTAAAATCAATACTTTTTAATGGAAGCAACTTGACCAAAAATCTGTCATAGAATTTTGAGACCAATTAAAACAAAGTTTAATGAAAAAAAGGCAAAAAAAATTTGCAAGTCAAGTAAAAGGTTAACACAATGACTAATAATAAAACAAATCAATTATAGTTAATAAAATAGATCAATTATACTGTAGTAAAAGTTTTCTAAAACTCACAAATTATTTACTTCTGGAATCTTTCACGTAATATTTCCAGTCTCCTGTTAACCTTAGGTAATTGAAACTATAGAAAGTGAAACTATGGATAAAGAAGAATGATTGTACACACCACAGAAATTTGTGTCTGCTTTTCAGAAGTCTCTAACATGATTCTGTTACTGAGTTTCTCTACTGCTGTACAGGAGACTGCCTTTCACGTGTCAGAAATCTACATAAGAAGGTGGTCTTTGCTGACCACAGATAAGGAAGACCACGTACCCTTGGTCTCAGTCCACCTCTGCAAAAAACTAGGTGATAATTTCTTAAGTGACAAAGGATTTAAATATGCATCAATCAAGCATTATTTGCAAAGCACTTAAATGAAAATGGTACATAAAATCAATATTTGATTGATTACAAAACACTGACTGGCAAAACCAGGGACTGATAAAAACTAGTCTGAGCCAAACTTCCACCAACTTGATGTTCTGTTCCCATCCTCAGCTGAAGGATTAACATGGGCCAGCTCTAGAGTGCTTGATGGTCACAGGCTAGTGAAAACAAACTCTCCAGCTGAGAGAAAGCCATCAACTCCTCTTCCACTTTTCCATAGGGTTCTTCTGCTTCTGCATATCAAATTTTGTGCAGTGTTATGTCTCTAGTTTCAAGAAGTGACAAGTAAAACAGGCTAAAGAAGTCAGGAGCTTGTGAAGACTTCAATACTACCCAATGGAAAAATAGTATTAAGAAGTCCATGGATGATTTTGCTGAATTCAAGTACTTACAATCTTTGGTCTAGTATCAAGTATAAAAAGGTTCTTTAAAGACTTCTCCAAATACAGCTTCTCTTACAGCAGTGGAACACCCATCACTGACAAAATAAAACAAAAAAGGGAGGGGATAAAAAGGAACATGTGTGTGTATGTGTGAGAAAATATAATATATACACACACACACCACAAAATAGTTAGGCTAGATATACATCTACTTTCTCATAGTTCACTGAGAAGAAAGGTTTGTACTAATATTGCTTAGAGAAGACATCATGTCTGAATCTTGTCCTCTGAATAACTACTAGGAAGAAAACAATATGCATTGTATTAATTATTATAACTGTCATAATAACCTGTTTTGAAACTGTTTCACTGCTATGTTATCTTTTTTCTCATTAAAACAAAAAGTAAGTTAAAAAAATAAAAATAAAAATTCTATTAAATATATATGTATACATGAAATAGGATTGATGTATAGCTTTCTCTTAGTTCATTGAGAAGAAAGGTTTGTGCTAATATTGTTTAGACAAGATATCATGTTTGCATCTTGTCCTCTGAATGACAACTACAAAGACAACAATATACAATGTATTAATTATCGTAACTGTCCTACTAAACTGTTTTGAAACTGTTTCATTGCTATTTTATCTTTTTCCCATTAAAATGAATTTTAAAACAAGAAGTCCATGCATGAAGGAGGAAAGAGAGTAACCACTTCCCAAAGAGAAGGTGAAGGATTTCATTCTTAGTCTATGATAGTTACCAAGGAAAGCTATTTTTCCTAATTGAATTTACTCTTTTCTTTCTTATTGCTTATTATATATTCTATACTTTGCTACATCATTTGGTTATCAAAACAACATAAGAATTACCCTTTTTATTGATAGGAAGTTGTCTTGAAGATAGATGATAATAATGAAATTGTTGAGTTGGAAAAGTTCTAATGCCATTGGTCTTGATTTTATAAGTGGAAAGTGATGCCCAGAAAGAATAAGCCATCTGCCCAAGTCCACTGTTGGTTCTTTGCAAAGCCCATAACTTCAGACTTCCTGATCTGTACTCTCCATTCTTCTCAAGTGGCTGTGAAGCTACCCAAACCAGTTTCCTTACTTGTCTTTGTGCCCAAACTGCTTAGACCTGCATTCTACACATCAGTTCTGTCATCCTCTCAACTGTACTGGATAAAAGGGACAAATAGGGACCAAGGAAGAGTTTTCAAGAGATCTTTGAAGTTAATCATGAAAGGAAAGGAATGGTAAATCAACTACTTGCCTTCAACGAAAACTTTCCGAAGCACATGCACACACGCATAATACACACACACACACACACACACACACACACACACACACACACACACAGCCTTATTCAATTTCATTCTAATGCTAACAAAAGTCTGCCAAGTAAGGACACCCAGCAGGCTAAGATTAATGAATAGAGCAGGATTATTTATAATTGACCTATTCATTGCTCCTATGCAGATGGTTTTACTAAGTATGTAAAAACAATTTGTTCTCTTAAATAGGTTATCTATTTCCTACTCTCAACCTTATTTGCTCTATTAATTTGTTTAGCAACCCCCTTTTTCCATTTCTAGCAGAAAGGTAAACTACAACCCAGCCCATAGGTCTGAATTATTCATACTTGCTAAATTAGCAGGGTCCAGATTAATGAGGTTTTACTCTACTTCTTATCCTCAACTACCTTCCCTTGGGGCATACAGTCACTGCTTTCTTCTCTCTCTCCCTATTATCATAAGCTATGTCCCCCAGGTGATACCCCATTAAAGGGGCACTTGGTTACTGTCTTTTGAAGGCTTCTCTAAATACACTAGGAAAAGAAATACAAGCAGCCATAGAAATGAATTTTCCTGTTACCCTATCCTTCATTCAAATTCTTTTTAGTAGCTGTCTTTCAAATGTTGACACCCAGATTAACTTTCTTCTCTCCCACATATAGTATTTTTCTTAAGAGCTTGGGTACCATGAGGCCATAGGCTGGGGGAACAGAAATAGAGATAGGCTTGGAGGACTTTTCCAAAGATCTCTTTGGTGGTCATCTTAGGTGAAATTCAGAGCTCCAGCTGTATGGAACTATACAGAGAACTGGCCACTTTATCATCATATCCTGCTCTTCAGCATTAGAGATACACATTTTAGATGTGGTTTTCTATGCACAATTCATGAATGACAACGCTTTCTCTTCCAAAACATAACTGCAGGAAAGGATCTCTCCCCCATCCCTTCACTTCTCCAACATCATCTTTATGATGTGAAAATAACTATTTTGAGATTGGTGCAATCTGTGAAAACTAAAAGCAAAGAAATGATGCGTGTTTACCCAAGGTAAGTATGTGAGCATCAGGAACATAAGAACATGGACATTGTTCAGGATTAGCTGAAAGCCAGTTGCTGTATGCATGCTCATTTCCTCTTTTACTGCTTAATTCCCCCATGATGCCATCTGATCAGTTCTTGAATGTCCCCTGTGTCTTCGCCTTAACAATCAAGCCTGGTAGGCCATTCCACACATTTGTGATTCTCTGCATGAAAAAAATGCTTCCTGACATCTGTTCTGAATTTGTTTCTCTTTAATTTCCATTTATGCTCCCTTATCCTAACATCTGTGTCATTCTGAAAACAGTAACTCAGACTGACGTTATCTGTGCCATTTACAATTTTATATTCCCCAGCTAGAAGTTCCTCTTAACCATGTCGTGGATGTGGAATTCTGGCTGATGCACAACCCAGTCAGCGGGTTCAGCTGTGATTTCCAAGGGTTCAGCAGCTGTATCAGTCCCCAAAACTTTAGCAATATCTTTCCCAAAAGAGAAGCCAGCGGTCAAACCTGGATAAACATAGTTTTCCTGCTAAAAATCTTTCTGCTGAAGCCTCTCTCCCCACCCTTCCCTGCAGAAGTACATTTTACTCTTAGTATCTGAGGGCTCATCTACCTCCTTTTTCAAGTCATTTTCCACCCAAATCCAGATCCTAAAACATTTTGTGCACTCAAGAAATATTTCATCGACTGGATAAGCAAAAGAAGGTGGATGGGTGAGAAGAAAGACAGGAAGGAAGGTTGATTGTTTCTTAGAAATTAAATAAAGTCAGGATCAAAAACCAAAACCCATTTTACAGTAATCATGACCTTCTAAAATTCACATGCTTATTAGAACTGTTATTTGGAAGCTCAAAATTCCACTATTTTCCTACAGTCCCCACCCTTTATGGGACTCTTCCTCCAGTGGGCTTGGAGGGCTTGCCATGTGCCAAGCCATTTACATAAATTCTAATCATTGTTATAGGATGATCTTCTTTCTCATTCTGGCACCTGTGGGCTTACTGTTCCCATTTGTGCAGTGTACTCTCCATCTCTTCCTATGAACTTTTTTAAGAAACACATTCTGAGATTCCAAAATGTAAAGTCCCTTCAAATTTTAAAACATACAGTCATTCAATCAAGATATTTGGGGGCAATTAGTATGTGTCAGATGGGCACAGGGCTACATTCTCAAAGTGTATGGAAAGTGAGCAGGCTTGGTCTTCACCTTGGTGAAATTTAACATCTAATAAGGAAGGCAGAAAATAGCAAAATAGGGAAAGAAATCATATTGGCCTCTAGTTGCAGATTGTGGTCAGGGCTATGAAGGAGTGGAGCAAGGATCTACTGCAGACAATGAGGGGACAGCTGCATTTAAACTGAGTGGTCGAGGAATAATCACAACATATGATCTCCCAATAAATATGGATCTAAGTAGTCATGACAATATGAGTGACGAGTTGGTCAGAGATCTGGGAGAAGTTAGGAGGAAACTTCAGACATCATGGCAGGAGTAGATATACCAGCTCCTGATTAGTGGAGTGGAGAAGTGAGTCAGGGTCCTGATTCTTGCCTATGTTCAACAAGGAAATAATTTATAAAACATTGTTGTTAAATCTCAAAGAAGGAAGAGTTTGGTGAAAGCTGGAGATGCCAGGAGAGGCCTTAGAAAACAGCCTTGCCTAAAACCAACAAGGAGGCTGTTTTTCTTCCAGTCCAGAACACCACCATCTCTCACTTTGACAATGTCTCTACATCTCATCCATCATGAAGCCAGAATGACATTTCCGAAAATGTAAACTTTGCATGGCACAACAGTGCTCAAGCCCTTCACTGGCCCAGTGTCCACAAGGTGAGGCCTGTGTGTGGCTTACAGGAACCTTGGGATCTGGCTCCTGCACACTTAGCTAGGTACAGTGCTTGAAAGACTCCACAACCTCCCTTCATCTCTAAGTGTGTGTCCCATGGGCACCCACTTCCTTTCCTCCTATGAGCACCTCTGTTATATGCTATTTGAAGAGGCTGCTCTTTCTAACTAGATCAAAATCTTCCACTCAACTATCTCTAGCTCATCCTTTAGAGGTAAGTTAAAAAATGTATTACTCAGAGAATCCTTCTCTGAGCTTCCACCCAGGTCTGGGTTGGGGACATTTTTGTGTTTTCAAACAGCTATAGTTCCTGTAATCATGTTGTAACTATTTGTTTAACTACAACTGCCCCAGATTGAAAGTTCTGTGAAAGCAGAGCCCAGATAGGTCTTGTTATCCACAGTTCCCAAGAAATAGTACAAGCTTCTAATAAATAATGAGTGTTGTTTCTTGTTGCCAAACTGAAAGTATCTCTGGACAGTAGACATAGGTCTTCTCCAGTAAAAATATGATCTTAACATTCCCTTGTCATAGTCCAAGCAGTATCATTGAAATCATCTCCATTGAAGGTAAGCAAAACTCCTAAACATAAACATGTGATTCTCTGTATTTAAAAAAAAAAAGCTAAAACTAGAAATGTTCCAAAAGATGGAGCCCAGAACACCACTTACTAGCATCCACAAAGAAGTTAAAGGAAAGCAGGAAAATGGAGGAAGCAGCAAGGGATGTGTCTGACTTTCATTCAATGACACCAGTCTTGACATCAGAATGTTCTAGAAGAATACAGCTGCCTCTCTTCCCCAAAGTTATGATGAGCTCCCTGTCTCAGGATTCCATTTCACTCCCTTGGAATTATTTATGGAGCACTGAGCTTAAATAAAGAATCTACTCTATTAGAGGAAACCATCATATGTCCAAAAACAAAAAATCTTGTTTTACATTTGGTATATGGAGCCTGTTTTTTAACCAAGCTCCAGTGTGTGAGTAATAGGTAAGTTTTCTTTCATGGGCATATCATACTAAAGCTTATTCAGATGTGATAACATTTTTGCTGCTGTATCTTGGCAACATGATTTATTCTGCCAATGTTCAGTGTTACCGTTTCACAAAGCTGTACCATCTGCGTTGAATTAATAGGCTACCCGGAGAAATAAATGAGAATGGTCTCCTATAATTAACATGTAGGTAAAGTATATTTAACAGATTATTATAATTAATATGTCAGTTACTGATTTCATGCTAAATAGAATTGTGAACACAAGATATTAAGCTTAGTTACCCTCTCTGTGTGTGCCTGAAAAAAATGCAATGGGAAAAGAAATAAGGGCATGGAGTTCAGTATCAATAAAATTGACCTTAACATTAAGAACATCAGATACCAAAACTCCGAGCAAACAGTGACAATGCCAAGCATTATAAGCTGGGAGCAGCAAATCACTGGATTCATAAATTCAGACTATATACCAGAGTTGTCCCGAATTTCCCAGATGTGACCTGCAAAAGCACAAGAATGTACTTAATTTATACTCAGTCCAGGACATTTTTTATCTAAAGGGAAGGGGTGAGGGGAGGGGAAGGAGGAGTAAAGACAAAGAAGGAAACCAGGTTTTCCCCTAATGCCAGCCTCAGCTCCGTGCTGCTCAGCACCATGTGCAAAATGCCACGGTGAGCAAGGAAACCAACAACAGAGACCCTGAGGGACAGAAATGCTCAGAGCACAGGCGTCCACTCCACCACCTGGGGGGAGCAGGTAGCATGTGTTGTCAGCTGGAGAGGTAGTGATGGGCAGGCATGGGGTGCGAGGCAGAGGGGCTGGGGCGACGAGAGAAGGTGCTTCGCTGTTCTTTAACTTATTGTTCATCACAAATTCCATAGCTGAGATTATTAAATTCCATTTCTTTCAAAGCTTCTGAGAAAAGGAGCTCTTTATCTTGTGGTAGAGTCCCTTGGGTGCACTGAGCTGTTCTGTTAACTGCCCCAGACAAGAAAGCCAGTCTTTTGCATTCAGTGTTGCCCAGTTTCCCTGTGATGGATATGTATGCGCTTCAAGTGACAGGGAGCCAGCAATAAAGCATACTAGATGTATGTTTATGAACGCATCCATTTCTGTAATTATAGGAAGCATACGAATTTGTTTTCATCTTCCTGGGTTTCTTAGTCATTGAAAGGAAGTATTGTTCTGGACAGTTCTGTTGGTTCCTCCCCCTGCCTCCCATCTTAGAATCAGAAACTCTTAAGAATTTCTTACTAACTTTGAGCCACAAGGCATAGATGAAGGTAATAATAATTCTAGTTTGGACAGGTATGTGCAAGGTTGTTAGCCTCTGTCTGGGGGAAAGGTGAGGCCCCGTTACTGAGAACACTTCTACCGGAAGTAGGCCATAGCTCCACCTCCACTCAGCAGAGGGCAGTGGGGAGCAGCCCACCTCGTGTTGGTGTCCAAGACTCCTTAATTGATGAGCAAATGGATCCAGGAATCCTCCAAGCTGAGCCTTCTTCCAGGAGTCCCTGAGGACACAGTGCAGCACATTTCCAAAACAATCAGGCCACCAGAGAAATGACAGATAGAGTCAAACAGAATGTACCTCCGAAGAATGTGTTGTGTTTAGCCTTTGGGGACAGAATGACAAGCAGCACCTCTATTGTCTTTTTCTCAGTAGCACAAAGGGGTGTGGGTACTGTTTTAAGGCAAGAAGATGAAGGTAATTATTAGAAAGAAAAACCTTCAGGTTAGCACAAAAAAGGAGGAAAAGCCAGGCATGGGGACACAGCCCTGCAATCCCAGCACTCTGGGAGACTGAAGCAGGCGAAACATAAATTCAAGCCAGTCTGAGCAACAGAGGAATTTAGCAAGAACTTGTCTCAAAAGAAAAAACAAAGAGGGCTGAGGATGAAGCTCAGTGTGAAGGCTCTGCTTCAATCCCTAATAACCCCCACCAAAAAAAAAAAAAAAAAAAAAATGGTAAAAGCACCACAGGATTTGTTGGAATGGTTCAAGGAAATTTTGGGAAAGTGCAAGAAATAAGTGCTCTAATCTTAGCCCAGAAGGCTGACTAACTCTCTGGCTTCCTGTTTCTTTACAGGACTTCACAGAGCAGTTTTTCTTCTTGCCAGCTTCATTCTCTGCTCCTTCTGCCCTTAGGTCAGGACACTGTTGCCCCCTTTTAGTGCTTCCCAGTGAGACTTGTCCCAAAGAACCCCACCTTAGAGTTCCTGTTACAAAACCAATACTGGGGTTCAATCCTGGTCCAGTCAGCTGTGCAGTGCATAAAGGGGCCACCTGATGCTCTCAACCAGGTTGGGAGAGACAATTCTATGGTGGAGGAAAATTGATCAGCATCATTGGGTTTAGCTTTGTATTCTAATTCCGTGTGGACTGACCATTGCAGTATTATTCTTACAGCTGTTTATTTTCTGCAAAGAAAGTATATCCTTTCTGTTCCTTACATTGATTAGTTCTGATTTTCAAGCACCACTTCAAACATACCTCTTATTTAATGCATCTCAAAATATGGACTAAAACTGCATAGAGAAAGAGCATGTATTAAGGGTAATGGGATTAGGCTTACCATGAGTAAAGACGCCCATGTATTTACAGTGATTAATGGTATCTCTAACTCTAGTCACAATACATGGTTCATGATAACTGCCCTAAAAATAGATATTACAGGAATGAGCCAATTAATGGCATTTTGAAGGGCTGTAAGGCCCCTGTATCACCATCTGAGGCAACCTCTCTTATGACTTTCCTCTCCTACTCTTCATAGACAGTGATTTCAGACTTTAGCCATGGGCCTCGCTGAGGGTACAACTAGGTACTGCCTGGCTGGGCAGCAGCCCCCAGCCCCCAGCTGATGTCTGCAGGTGTGTGGCATGTGCTCGGAGGGAAGATGTGCACAGCTTAGGAAACTGGTTCATATTCTGCCACAGTGAACACAAGCTCTGCAGTGCTCACGGGAAGACAGGGCTCAGATGAGCTCTTGAATATAAAGGAGGCTCCAATGAGAGTGTGATAACCAGGCTCTGTGTCCCCTGCCCAAATTATCTTACGTACAGGAAGAAGAGCCAAACCCAGCGAGCTGGGGGGTATTTTATTTGAATCCCTTAAATAACGCCCAAAGTGGTCTCTCATGCATTTCCTCTGGAATAAGATGCAATTCTCCTTCTAGGGACCTATTTTATTAGAATATTTTAAATACTTTCATCAGTTGGAGAACAACAAAGCAAAATGCATATATTGATATTTGTAGATTAAATGTAGCCACCCATGGC
>NW_004524749.1:4941985-4957629 GCF_000260255.1 Octodon degus
TATGGAAAATATACACACCCAACTTTAAAACTGATTACCTCTGGAAAGAGATGGAGCAGCAGGGGTCTCTGAGGGAAACTTTCTTGCTATCCTTGCTCACTTATTTCTATTGCTATATTGAGTTTTTATAGGCACGTTTTCCTTTTGTATTTCCCCAAAATTTAAAACATAATGAAAACGAAAAAAATAAAGACATACTAACTATACCTCTCCTATTAAAAAAATCAAAGTCTAAGACACTAAGTAATTTACTATAGATCACATGCCTAATTTGGGATTAGGACCATATAATATCATATTCTCCATAGGAAGCAATACACTGAAGCTGAATCCCTAATGGATTTAATTTAGACTATTATAGAGTGTTAGTCACAGTGACCTAAAAGCAATTTACAAGATCATCAAAATAATTTAGAACATGACCTTTTATATCCTCCAATCTTGGGTGTAGATTTTGCTCACTTACAAGCACTATAAATTTCCATCTTTCTAAGTACTGCTTTGGAAAGTTGGGAAAGTAATAACATCTACCTCAGAGTGTGAATACAAAAATATAATTAAATTCTATCTGTTCAGTGCAGTATCTGGGGTATGGCAAGTCATCAAAAATCTTAATTGGCAAACTAGGTGTTGCAATCAAAATCTACAGTGAGAGTTTCAAATTTCAAAAAAAATATTACAGTAAAATGAATATTACAATTAATCCTCTTTAAAATATCCCCCGCCACTTTGAACAGACTTATCCCATCATTTTCACCACTTTCTCAAGCAACTCTTGAAATCCTCTTTCATGACTGTCTATGATAGCACTGCCTTGGCCTCCTCAATATCCTGAACTGACTCAAAATATATAATTTTCAGGGTCATTTTGACTCTGATGTCAGACCCAGTGAATAAGTTGGATGGAGACACACTGCGATGTGTTAGGAGCCTGCCTTTCCATCAGATGACTCTCACAACAGCCTCCCCTATGTTTCTGTGAGAAGACACTTACAAAAGAGCACTTCCAGAACTGCTGCAGAAAGTGGCCAGACTGATGGGATAAGTGTGCTCAAAGTGAGGAGGGAATGTTTTGAGGAAGATTGATGGCAATATGTCTTTTACTATAATTTTTAAAATTTAAATACTCACCATATTCTTCAATCATACCTTGCATATCATTTACAAGAGTCCTTTTCTTTTCTTTCTTTCTTTTTTTTTTTTTTTTTTTTTGGCGGAACCGGGGATTGAACTCAGACACTTGCACTTGCCAGGGAAGCACTTATTCCACTGAGCCATCTCCCTGGCCCTCAAAAGTTCTTATGAAATATAAAAGGAAATTAATCTGTCCACAACCTTGACATATGACTTACAATGCTCAAGCATCCATGACTAGGTTTCTGTGAACCCTGACTCACCCAAAATGACATGAATAGTTCTGCACCCAAAATGACACAGTCATCTTTGTAGGAAGGAGCATATGTGATTCTTCCTAAGGGAAAGAGTGAACTTATCATATCTTTAAGGATACTCCCAAACACAGCTACTTCCTACAGACAAGTATTGTAAACAACCTACTACCAAGATAGCACAGCCCCTACCTGAAGCTTATGGCTATTGCTGACCAGCCTTGATACCCAAATTTTCAGGTTCCCTCTGTTCCTGTTGGGTGTCTATGGCCCCACTTTCTCACTGGTGTGTAATCTGTCCTGGGCTGCCCTACCAGTCAAATTCACTAAGTTAAAATAAATCAAGTCCAACAAGGTGGTAAACCTATAAATACCCTTTGTCACAACATTGACCGGTTTGGCTGAAGAAACCAGCTGAACCACTGAAAAAGTCAGGACGATTTCAATTTTAAGTGAGAGAAGGCCAACTCACAGTTGGTGAAAATGAATAGAATTTATTCATGTAAACAAGTCTAGGGATGCAGCTCATTTTGAGCAGGGCTATATCCAGGTGCTTTGATTATGTCATCAGGAATCTGTCTCCATTTCTCAGCTCTGCTTTATTCTGATTTGGCTGCCACCTCAAGTGATCAGGTGGCAACAATGAAGCCCATCAAGGGTCAAAAAAAGAGCTCCCTCTTCCAAACAGCTCTAGCAAAGGTCCAAAATACAATCCAATTAGACCTACCTCCATCATTGGCTCATCCCTGAACAAACTGGCATGACCCTCTGCCCCCCAAAAAAGAAGAATTGCTCTAATTGGTTGGCACTAGCTCCAGAGCTGAGGAATGGAATTACCCACACAGAAGCATACAGATTAAGTAGGGGAGGGGAGCAGAGGGGAGACAGCTCAGTGCTGTAAGTACATGCCTGGCAAACACAAGGACCCACAATCGATCCCCAGTATGGCATGCTGCACCAGCCCCAGAACCCCAGAACGCCATGCTGACCCTGAAACTGGGTATGATGTCACACACCTGTAATCCCAGCACTGGGGAAGCTGAGACAGGAGGATCTCTATGAATCTGAGCTATGTAGTGAGACCCTGTATCAAATAATAAATAAATAAATTAATTAATTTTTAAAAAAGAATGGGTGTGAGATGGTTTCTCAGAGAAAACTGGGCTATTGTTACCAAAAGAAATGGGACTAGATGTTGAACTGGACAGGTATCTGCTAGCCTGCCACCATTCTTCTCAACAACACAGCCTCTGGGCTGTTTTATCCAAAGCGCAATAATAAGTATATTCCAGTGAAAGCAGTGGGGCCCCACCCTGTTTCTAAAGCACCATTCCACAGGCCCAGGCAAAAGACGTCCAGATGGAAGGATGGCCACAGCCTTCTTACGCAGGTAAGCCATGCAGACATGGCATCTCCTGCTTAGCATCCTCCCAGTAGCTCTCACCACTGTGAATTTTCAAGGCTTGTATTAGCCTGTCAGAAGGAAGGATTAACATGTATTTTGATTTCTGTTGAAAACACGTTGTTTCAGAAATAAAGTTGGCATGGCAGGCATCTTGGTTGATTTAATCTCTGACACAGGAAGCTTATTTATAGCATCACAGCCTTCTGAATGTTTAAAAACTCAAGCATTATAAGCCTGCTGTGTTTTTCCTGCAAAGTATGGAACGGCACTAAATGAATAATGCCACCTGGCCCGACAGCACGGGCAGGATCCAGAATCAAACACAGCTTTCATCTGCTCCTGGTGTGTGCAAGCTTCCCTCTACTGGGCTGGATCCATCCTGCAGGAGGGTCCCTGGCACCCCAAACACACCATAGCAATGGGGTCCCTGCAAAGACGAGGCTCCCCTCACACACTTTTTTGCAGTGTGTTCCCCCACTCTTCCGACCCCTGCCTAAATGACTGAAGTCCTGAGTGTCTCTAGGTTGCATCTTCCTCTAAATAATCCTTCCCATTCACAGTTCTGTTCCACCAGACATGTGTCAAGAGTATTTTTGCGAAATGGTATTAAAACATTTTCCAGGTCAGAGTGAGCCTTAAACAGTACATTCTCCTACTCCAACTACGAGATCTCATTAAAAATAGATATTGATGACAGGAATGTGGACTAATTCAGGCATTTAAGTCAGCCTTCCCATCCCAAGAAAATCTGATTTTACTCAAGTTAAAATATCAGTTGTTCTAAGTGTTCTAAGACAGCCAGGTGTGTCATCCCTTTGGGCAGAGGGTTTCAAATGACTATTGTAAGATAAACATTTTATATAAATTTACAGGGAAGCCAACTGCTTCAACACTATTATCAAAAAGCAGGCCAAAGGAGGATTTTTTTTAAATTCCAATGTCAAAAGTTATGATTTTGACATTTAGACAGGAAAGCAAAACCTGGATGTACTTCAGATCAAGCTAACATCTCCTCTTTCAAGAATGGCTACAAAGGAATTCCCATACTGGGACTTTCCTTTAAGAAAGACAGAAAGCAAAATTGCTAGGAATTTAACTTATAATTCTAAATCATAAGTCTGATTTTAAAAAGTTATCAGAGGAAAAAAGTTCTCAAAGCCAGGCTAGGGACCTCTGGAAGTGGTACATGACAGCCCTTCTCAATTATTAATGTCAGGTCTTATGACAGTGACCAAAATTTATTATGACAATGACCACATTTCTGCAACAAAAATGAGGACAGGTGGGCTAAGAAGCTCCAGAGTGCTTATTGGGGTGAATACTGCAATGAAAACCAGCTCAAAGAATGTGGCGTCATGCAAACAAAACTTGGAATAGCTTGGTCCTGGAGTTAATATTGAGTTTCAGTTCATTCCAAATGTATCAGCCATGAGACCACAGAGCAGGTCATTCCTGCTCACCACATCTTGCGTTCTTAATCTGTTTAATGGGCAATAATGGCATTATCTACCTCATACGGCTTTTGCAAGAGTTAAATGAGATCAGTCATTTTAAATAAGGGTTTTCTGTGTCCCTGAAGCCATGAAAGGAAAAACCAGCAATGAATGTCAAATCACCCCACAGGAGTTGATAAGAAAGTGTAAAGTCAAGCTCTTTAAGTCTTACCCATCCATCACTTTGAGGAGAGGTGAAGTATGACTGAGAAGACCAGCAAGGAGGACTGGAAAACAGCCTCACATGTTCCTGGGCAGAGCCACTGTTGCGACCCAAGCTCAACCTCTACTCCCCCAAGTTCCCTTGGATATTTAGCCCTTAGCTGGATCCAGTTTTTCTCTCTGTGCTCCATGTGCCCAAAGCCACTGTGTTCTGCAGAAGCACTCTGTCTTCCACTAACTTCTTCCCTGAACATTTTCTTCAAGTGACAAAGGCTCTCTTCTTGATCAAGCTTTGGCCATGTCCCTCCAAGAGCCTAATTTTAGCAAAAGTCCCGCTAAGTCAGGTTAGCCAGAACCCCACACCCTGGATACATGAGCACCTTCCATACCTGATCAGAGTCCTCATCCTCTCACCCCATCAGCAGGCAATATCTGATCACCTTAGCCAAGTAATGGCGAACCTATTAGAGCTTCCAGTGATACAAACATCCTGCTGTGGCTCACATGCCATGGACTCACCACCAGCCACCATGGTCTGAAGCTGTGTTCAGCAAGGGTCCTCTTAGTTGGTTTAGCCAGAATCTCTCCTCTACTTTGAAGTCTCCTTCTACTAATTTTCTACCCACCAGCATCCATCCTACCATCATCCTACACTGCAAGTTCTCACTTTTCTTTTTTGTAACCTCTTTCCCTACAAAATCCCACAGGAGTAACATGCTTTGAATAAAGTCTTCTTCACTGTCTTTAGCAAGTATCATGAAACATTTTGTCTTTTGTACTTGCCTTCTTTAAATCCTAGTAATCCCTAAATGTCCCAGATTGCATTCCCCACATACAGAAGCTGAAATGGAATTTGTCATACAGCACATTTATTAGAGATCAGCTCTGGTGCAAGAGGCAGGAAGAAGGTTGCATGAGGCAGAGGAAGGATGGCAGGTACCGTCTGGGTCTTGGGGAGAAGTGGCACTCCTCCTGCAGCCTTAAGAAACCAATAGCTGAAGCCAGTCTGTGGGCAGCACCTCCCACAGCAAGGTACCAAGTCCTTCCTTGGAAGAGCATGAGTGGTCCAGGTCCAATTGCCCTGAAGCCTTGAGGGTGTGACTTTGCTTCTCCTCACACTAGGAAAGCCTGAAACCCAGGCTACCATGACTGCCAGCAAAGTGTCCTCAGGTCTTACTTAAGGATGCACAGAGAACACTAAACTAGTGTCTCACTCCCCACTTCTCGCCAACAACTCTAATTCTGTCCATTTTCTTCCTCCTTACCCCTCTTCCTGGACTGTTCTTGCTGACTTCAGTCCACACTAGGAACGACTTCAGCATCCATTGCCTTGGCTTCCCACTTGCTCCGTCTCACTTTCAAATGTGTGCTCCTCCTAGACTTCAGCCAATATGTCATGTGCATCTCACCCTATTTTTTTTCTTTTTTTTTTTTTTTCATTTGTGTACTTGGTACAGAGTCTTACTACACAGCTCGGACTCACAGTCATCTCCCTGTTTTCAGCCTCCCCAATGCTGGGATTACAGGGGTGCACCATCACGCCTAGACTCAGTCACTGGCTCAGCATACCTCAGGTCCCTGGTCCCTGTGCTTACCAAGCAGGCACTTAGTCCACTAAACTGTCTGACCAGCCTTTATTTTTCTTCTTTTCATACTTATGCTGCAACAATATTGTCATAACCTGTTGAATTATCTGTTTTTTACCTGACCTTCCTTGGCCTTCCTGAGTGGGAAGAAGAGCATCTTTTCTGTTTGATTCACTCTTTCATCCCCACTGGAATGTTCTTGGCATGTACTAGACACTCTCACAAGGCATATGATGAATGAATGAATGACACTGAGGTGTCCTTCTTGAAGTAACTAAAAACTGGGATAAAATTTAAAGGTGAGTTACCTTTCCCTGAGTGATTCACTGTAAACTAAAGCTCTAGCTTTGTAAAACCCTGCTGTATGCCCACATTCAATATGTTAGGGAAACTAATCTGATTTAACCCTGGCCTGATCTCTTGAATGCAGAAGCTGAGACTAAGGCAGGGCAAGGACTTATCTGAGGTCATAAGAAAGGAGATCTAGTAAGTCTCTGCTCTCTTCATTCTTCCCCTTCCCAGGTAATCATTTGCACAGCCCATTGTCAAGCATCTTGCATGGTCTTCACACTAAGACCATGGTGAAGTCCCCACAGTATGTGGAGAGAGCTGCTCTTCTGAAGAGGTAACCTCCAATTCTGACTCTTTCGCTTGGTAACTGAATAGTTTTGGGTAGTTGTCCATCATCAAAAATTGGGTGGTAAACCTCTATCTACAGTGCCAGGAGGCTAAGGCAGAATGTAAAACATGGATGCACTTTCAATGGTCATGGTGTTAATTATTGGAACACTGTTTTCTCTTGAGGGTGGTAGAGTCACCCAGGGGAGCAGAATGACAAGCTAGCCTTCAACTCAGGCACGTGATCACCACACCTTCTTTTCTCCTCCCTCCTTCCCTCCTCTACCACACTTGCTCCTGAACTCACCCTTCCTCTCTGACTTAATACTTTCACCGAGACCACTCTACCACATAGAGGTCCATTCCAAGATTCCTGGAGGACCACCTAGTTATGGCTGCTGAGTCAAAGATTAGGTTTCAAGTCTCAGGGGTTTTTTGTTTGTTTGTTTGTTTGTTTGTTTGTTTGTTTTTTGTGGAACCAGGGATTGAACTCAAACCTTGTGTTTGCCAGGGAAGCACTTATTCTACTGAGCCATCTCCCCGGCCACTTAAAATTTTGCTTCTTGTGAGCTGTCCCATGCCATGTCATGACTTTTTTTTTTTTTTTGTCAGAACCAGGGATTGAACTCAGGCCCTTGCACTTGCCAGGGAAGTACTTATTCTTCTGAGCCATCTCTCCGGCCCTACTCAGCTTTTTTGCTAAGTGGCCCATACTCAGGCAAACCTGTTTTTCTTTGCTTCTTGATTTTTTTCTTCGTAGGATGATGGTGATCATCACCCCTCAAAGGCAGTTGGATCTTCAATCCTAGCACAAAACGGTTTTGCATTTGCACAAACTTTATTTTTTTTCAAAATTTTATTGATAAACAGATAGCAATGAGACAGTTTCAAATCAAATCGGAAGTACAGTTTCAACAAATATTACACTGCATATATTCTTCTTAGTGGTTAATTGCTGTACAAGATGCAGACTTGAGATCTTATTTACAAACACCATTAGAACAAATCATTCTATTCATTAAGAGAATGCAACTATATATCTATCCTAACCACTTTGAATACACAGTGCACAAACTTTAAATTCCATCCCTGCTGAGCACCTCCTGATAGCCTCAGCAAATGTACTTCCCTTTCCTACACCTCAGTTTCCTGGTCTATAAGATGGGGACAATGGTAACTCTTTCCTATGTGGTTGTAAAGATTAATTGAGCTATTTAACAGTTCTCAAGCACATGTTCTATATGAGACATGTTTCTAAGAGTTTTATGACAATAAAACCATTTATAGATGAGAAAATTGAGGCTTCCATAGCCAGTGGGAAAATCCTAACCATCTGAATCCAAAGCCTGAGCACACTGTAACCTGTGTTTCTCCCACAATCTCTGCTAAGCACTTAGCATGATGCTGCAATAGGGTTTATTATTCCTTTTTCAGAGCTTCTGTGATGATAAATGAGAGGTGTCCCTTACAGTACTTAGCAGTTGTAGATGCAATGTAAACAGAAGACAGAAATGTAAATGGTATTATTATGCTCAGGATACCTGAAATGACCGCTACCCAGCTCTACCTCCTCCATCAAGGGACAGGACACCAAGTCCTGCTGGCATCTGCTCTGTGAACAAAATTTTACTGGAATGTTGCTGTACACAATTGTTCACAAGCTGTCCAGCCCTGATTCTGGGCTACCATGGCAGAGGGAGAAACTCCAACAAAGCTGTACAATTCACAAAGACTAAAGTATAGACTGCTAGTTCTTCATATAAAAATGTTTGCTGAACCCTATTTTCAATCATTTATTTTAAATAGAGTTTCCCTACAGTCAGAGGACTCACTCACTCCACACAGCAATGGCAAAGGAAAAGCATTAAAGAGGGAGTCAGAATAATACAACAGCAAAGACAGGAAACTCCTCTTGAGCTCTCCTCAGCAGAAGCAAAGCATCTAATGTGCACTCTCTCCTCTCATCTTCATAACAATCTGAGCGGTAGGATAGTTCCTATTTTACAGATGAAGAGACTGAGGTGCCAAGCAGTTAAGTGATTTGCTTATGGCCACACACTTAGAAAGAGGAGCAGCCAGTATCCAAACCAAGATCCAGAGTCCTCCTAACCCCTTTCTTCCAACTACCTCCAGGTGATGGAACCAGCTCTTCCCTCTTCCTAGCCAAGCAGTGGGCAGAACTCAAGTCAGTTTTCTGGTTCAGGATGACTAAGGAGCTATCTATGTGGACTGCAAGTCACCATCTATATAATATGCGCCATCTTTTCCCTATTTCTTCCTTTCTTTGCCAAGAGAAAGGACAGGCCTGAAAACACACACATATACACATACACACACACACACACACACACACACACACACACACACTTCAGTGTTTCACGCCAAGCAGGGATGGATTAAGGCAATGGAACAGATAGAGAATCAATATGTAGATAGTCCTCTTTTTTCTTTCTTTCACATTTGCACATCCAAGTCACTTTGGCCAACTGTCAAAACGTCCAGAGTGGGCTTTCTCCCCGGCCTCCTTCTCCACTTCCTCACAGGTCACAGTGTGCATTCTGTTTTTGTTGGCTCTGCTGCTGAGGAGGGAGAATCCTTTGGTTTCATTAGGTCTTTGAAAAATGAGGTGGGACTGTGTTGGCGGGGTGACAAGGTCACCAAGAGTCATTTATCATTTTTGATGAGGCATAATGAACTCCTCGAAGTTGGACTCTAATTTAATTGTCTTCTACTTAATTGAGAAGAAGTAAGCCAGTTGCAAGGGACTGACTGAGGTGTTTTTATTGAAGCATAGACAGTTCTCATTTGTACTCTGTAGGTGACAGAAAAACTGCTTCTGGTCAGTCTCTCTTTCTCTTGTGCCTACTGGAGTGTGATTTTTCTTCTGTACAATGCTCCGTTGCCTTTTAGTCAATGACACCAGCATCCACCCAGTTCCCCAGATGCAAAATAAAGAAGTCCATCCTGAGTGCTCGCGCCATGGTGTCCCATCAGCAATCCCATCAACACCCCATTAGCACCACTAAAGCCTGACCCTCCCTCAGTGTCCCCCCCCCACCATTGCTCACTGGCCGCTACCAAGCTTGTCTGTACTTGCCTCTCTTCTATGCTCCACCTTCTAAAATTCCTTGTCTGTCCCACTGCCCAAATGCAGAACTTAAAAATGAGACAATACCACGTGGGTGAGTTCTACATTGCTGCAGAATGCATACTCTGAAACTGAACAGTTTAGATAAAGAACATACACAGTTACTGTCTCACACAGTGACTAAGGATGAGGAACTTGAGAAATAGAAGTCTTTTGTGTTTTTTGTTTTGGTTTGGGTTTGGTTTTCATTCTGAGACAGTCTCACTACCTAGCCCAGGCTGGCCTTGAACTCATGGAGGATCAGGAACTTGAGAGCATCTTAGCTCAGTGGTTCTGATTCTGAGTATCTTCTGAGGTCACAGATAAGATGCTGGCTGGGCTACAGTCATCAGTGGGCTTGGCTGGTGGCAGGGCCCACACCAAGGTGGCTGACTCACATGGCTACTGGCAGGAGGCCTCCAAAGTCATTTCTCCTAACACTGCTTGACCGTCCTTGTGGTATGGGATCCAGCCCCCTCTAAGTGAACGGACCAAGAGAAAGCAAGGCAGAAACCCCTGTGTCTGTCAGAGCCCCAAAGTCAGGCTATGCCTTTTCTGAAATAGCCTGCTAGTGGGCAGGCCAGTCCTACTTCATATAGAAGAGTGTGGATCCCATGGAGCAAGAGTGGAGCAAGTACCACTGGAGGCTACATGGGACACTGGCTATCAGATGACTCCTTTACTTAAAATCCTCCAATGGCTTCTTACTGAAGTTGGAGTGAAATCTCAACTTATTCCTAAGGATTTCCAGTTCTGTTCGCCATCTTGCTTCCATTTGTCTCCCATGACCCTGTACATCCCAGCTATGTTGGCTTGCTTTCTGTACCATTCCTGTCTCAGACATATTTCACCTCTTTCTGTGTGCAATGCTCTCCTCCCAGGCCTCCCCAGGAGTAATTGCTCTCCATTGGGCCTAAAGGTAAATGCAACTTCCAGAGAAGCCTCCTTACCAACCTACCTAAAGGGTCATCTTGTACCTCCCCATCTGCACAGTGAAAGTTCAATAAGAGCACTAACAGTGGGTGATAGCATGCAATGATGAATAATAACTGTATGCCATATTTGACTTCAATCTTATCCTGATCTCATGATTTAACTGGAATGTATTTTGTTATCTAGAACTCAGCTGCCTGGCAACCTCCCCTATACCATCCACCCATGACTGTGCACACTGATTCTATGTAAAGTCTTTTATAAGCTGCATCTCAGGCAATTCTCACCTCAGACATCTCTATGAAGTAGGATGTCTTATCCACTCTTCACAGATGAGGAAACAGCTGTTGTTCTGGCACCCGACACAAATTAAATGACATCAGCTCAAATTCAAACCTTGCTTTAAACATCAAACCTATACTCTTAACATCACATTATACCATCTCCTTTAATGTTTAGAAAGGCACAGTGTGTAGCTTACAGTTACCCATGGCATTCCTTAAAATGACTTCATATTAATGTAAGAATTTTCTTAACAAATGGCATTTATTGAACACATGCTATGCACCCAGCATGGCATGGCTGTAGTTGATAATTGATGGGAGGATTCTAAAAAGCAGGGCATGATTCCAGATATAGTGATATGTGCGCCCAAGGCGCAAAATAAGTAGGAGCCGTTTCTCTAATATTTAGTGGAGGGAGACCATGACAGCAGTCAGCAGAGACAGTGAAGAGAGCATTTAAGGACAGAGGGGAAATTGGGTTTGAATTAAGCCTTGAAGAATCAGCCAGATTTAAAATAGCAGAAGAGAGGGGAGGTACTGTAAATAAAAGGAAATGCTCTTGCAAAAAATGAGGCAAAAATATTAAAATAAATAAATAAAAATTAAAAAGTGAGATGATCAGTTTGAATGAGGCCAAATACATAAATGCAAGAGGTATAAAAAGTAAAAAAAAAAAAAAAAAAAAACTACTGTAGAAAATAAAGCGATGCAGGGAGGTAATTACATGGCCAACATGGCAGGTGTCGATAAGTGATGGAATGAGACATGAAGAGAACTAGACCTGTCCCAAGGAAATCCTTCTGAATAATTACCTGTCCATCCTGACTGCCAGCTCTCAAGTGACCTAAATGCAAACATTGTGGAAATTGAATAGTTTATGAATAGTCCAATCAATCTTGTATTTTGTGTCATGTAAACAAGGTATTCAGATACTTCTAAATGTTCCCTTTTTAGACAGGGATGGTACTGGATGCCTGTAATTCAACTACTTGAGAGCCTATTGCAGGAGGATAGCAAACTTGAGGCCAGCCTGGGTAGTTTAGCCAAACAAAATTTGGGGCCAGCCTGGGTATATTCAAAATAAAACACTTTCAAGGGCTGAGGCTATAGTTCAATGGTGCAGGACGCACAAGCACAAAGCCCTGGGTTCAGTCCCAGCAGCACAGAATTTCCTTCCTAGCACTCTTCAAGAGGATTGAATCCCACCTCCTTGTTCAGAACTATGAACCAAATTCAGCAGAACTGGTTTCTGAGCCTGATTCAGCCACTTAATGATTGAATGGTCAACCATTAAGGTGAAAGTAGACACTTTGCTAAGTTCATTTGTAAAACATGAGTAATAGTATCAGATCTGCAGGGCAATTGTTGTAATTAGTTGAGAAAGAAGCCATATTTTTAAGACACTAAAATATTAGCTTTGTTTTCTTAACCCTGACCTTCAATACCTTCAAGCAGCTACTTCCTACTGGGATGGGAAGGAAATGAAGAAATGGATGTGGCAGTGGGAACAACTTGACCATGCATTAAGGTGGTCAGCTATTGTCCTGACTGCCCAGAAGAGCAACTGGGCTGGGCTCTGCAACATGCTTCTAATCTACCCATAATATGTATTCCGCCTTCCTGGTAGAATTACTGTAAGAAAAGCTTATCATAAACCAATGTGGGCCAATGACAGGGCCTGTTGTACTAGAGACCAACACCTAATACAAACCAGGCCCATCTGCTGACTTCAGGTGGGACTTTTATACCTGAAACCTCAGAGACTGAGTTTTACTTCCCCTCTCCTGACAGCCTATAGAAGAAGTGGTTCTGTAATGAAGAAAGTATGAACCTTCATGTCTAGGAGGAAGCAAAGACTGAAAGAGGCCAGCTGCGAATCATTTTCATCTCTGGTTCCACCTGCACCTTCCTGATTTGGGAGCCCAGCCCATTCAAGTTCACTCTTTTGCTTGAACAAACATGAGTTGGGTTTCTGTCACTTGCAACCAAAAGAGTCCTGTACCATAATGAAGAATGAAATGAGCTTGTCACGTTTAAAGGACAACAAAAAGACCAACTTTGCTGGAGTAACAAGTTTATTTTAAGGAACTGTGAGATCTGCGCTGAATTAGGAGCCAGGCAGTGGAGAGTTGTAAGTATGGAACCAACACGATAAAACTGTCACTTAGGATTGGTGGCAGGGTGTGCTGTGATGAATACCAGCCAGGAGAGGCTGGAGGCAGAAGACTGCTTGGGAGCCTTTCGGAGGGCAGAATAGATCCTGGTGCCCCCCACTCTCAGAGGCAGCGGCAAGTCAGCGGAGCTTCCCCCTGCTGGCCCAGGAATCCCGAAGGCCGCCTCCACTTTGAAATTTCACTTGACAATGGCCTCATTAGGGAAAAGCCCTATCGACAGTCACATCAATAACTAGATGTGTAATTAACTCGGTTTCTAGCCCCCCCGGGGGTGGCAGTGGGGAAGGCTGAGGATATAAGAGCTCAATATAAGAGTCAAAGCGTTTGCGATGCATCTTCTTCCAGTGGGTGCCACACTGACAGCGTGGCTAAATGAGGCTTAATTTGACAATCCCAACAATCCATTGTTAATGATGCACCACTGTTATAACTTGCAGTTGGAAAGTGCAATTTTTTGGCTCTTTGCTCCCCCCTCGCTTTCTCCTCTGGGTTCCTGGACCCCTGTGTTCTTTGGCGGGCAAGTTCCCTTTTCCACACCACAAATACTATTTCTGTTATTAGGACACAACAGTTAAATAATGTGAAATTGCCCCGATGCCAGTGAAATAAAAGTGAGTTTTACAAAACCGAGTTCCTTCCCTGAACATAATAACAGTAAATTTCTAGGGTCCTATCGTGTAATATCCATTAGATTTATTATGTTGCAATTCCCAGTCCCACTAGTTCTGCCTGAGGGTGAGTATATTACATTTCATCACAGTTTCATTTTCTCCTACAGATGAGAAATGGGAATGCGATTGCAGTTATGTAGCATGCATGTGTTAAATCTGATCTCTAATAAAATCAAACACATCACAACTCAAAGCACTTTAGCACAGTGTCGGCAAAATGAAACACCATCTGTCATCATGTAGAGATTGCCTTATTATAACACAAAATCAAACTGCTCAGTGTGAACATTGTTACTTAATAAATGGGTAAATGAAAACTGATAATTATGATCTTATTTATTTTAAATGATTACTTAAAGCCACCAAAAGCGCAACATAATTTGTCAATTAGACACTCTGGACCCCATAACAGCATATAGAGCAAACGCCCCTCAGTAAAAATGGTAAATAGAGTTGGAGAGAAACAAAAGGGAGGGATTGAGGGCGACTTTTAGGAACTGTACAGATGAGGGAAGGAGTTGGAGCTTGGAGAATCACAGTCAGTTCTGATTAGGTGACTGCAGCTACAACACCAGAATCCCTAATATTTTCATTTGGAAAAAAAGTAAACAGTTTCCAGTGTGCTACAAGATAAAATGGAGAACCAACAGCCCCAAGGAGAGCCAGCGGCACCACTCTGATCCCCAAGAGGCACATTTGAAGCTATGATGTTGTTTTCAGCTGTTGGGGACAGGAAGTATCTAACTTGATTTTAATCTTTCATTTGAATGGAGCACTATTAATCTAGGGTAAGCCATTTTTGAAAATGGATATTCAACTAGCTAGAAAATGCACAATTTGAGAGAGGAAAATGCAAAGCTGAAAAGAAGATAAAAGCGACGACTGTTGTGAATCTGCCGTAATGTGAAGAAGGGCTTTGCTCTTTCCTACAAAAATGAAAACAAAAGACAGGGAAAAAAATGGAAACAACTAAGTGACTGGCTGTAATTATCAATACACTGTAATAACGTCCTGCCTAAGGTTTTCACCTACAATCCTGATTATATGGCCTAATGAAATTGCAACCATCTCTGGGATCCTAGAAAATGTATCAAGAGTTGCAAGCCCAACAAGCTATAGAACCATGTCCTGTCCTGCTACGCAGCTTGCTGTGGTACACTACACAGGAATTAATGATTCTAGACTCTTCCGTTGACAAGACCTCCAGTTTTTCAAATTTTCTTGGTTTCTCAAGAAGGTGATAGAAGAGTCTACAGGTTTTTCCTAGGTTCACCCAGACTTCCCCTAAATCTGCATATAACATATTAAATGGCAGGGAATTAAACTGAGCCCTAAAACAAGCACATAGAATACTGCCATCTTGCCAGGTGCCTCCCCACCATTTCAAAGAATGGTTTCATGAAGCACATGTCCTAAATCTATCTCAAATGATTTAGTTATCTAGCTTCAAGAATGCTTTCTTACAAAGGAATTGAAGCTCTAAAACTCAACTCCATTAAGCAAATACTTTTGGAGCGCCTTCTGTATTTGGAATAATGAAGTGATTTAAATAACTAAAAAGTTTATGTTTGGTCCAGGGAGATAGCTCAGCTCTCTAAGTGTCTGCCTGGCAAGCTCAAGGACATGGATTCAATCCCCGATACCACATGGCATGCCAAATCTGTGCCAAGCTGGCCACCAAAACTGGGCATGGTGGCACACTCCTGTAATCCCAGAACTGGGAAGGGTGAGACAGAAGGATCACTATGAGTCTGAGCTGTGTAGCAAGACCCTGTACCAAATAAATAAATAAATAAATAAATA
>NW_004524749.1:4957729-4968841 GCF_000260255.1 Octodon degus
CGCTGCAAGCTCGAGACCAGCCTGGGCTATAAAGTAAGCTCAAGGCAAGCCTGAGCTGCATAGCGAGACCTTGTCTCAAAAGGACAAAAAAAAAAAAAAAAAAAAAAAGAAAAAGAAAAAAAGTAGAGTTTATGTGAAACAATTTTGTTAACTTTTCATGGGGAAAGATAAACAGAATTTTTCCTAATTGTATTTATCAAATATTCTCATCAGTAACAAACACTACTCTGAAGATTATACACAGTAACATTTAATTGATCCACAATCCTAGAAAGTAAATACTAATATCCTTATCTCATGGAAGAAACTAAGGTAGAGACTAATTTGCATAACTTTTGAATTCAGACAGTCCAGAGTCTGCATCTCAAGTCTAAATTGTTCACTGTTACCTCACACTGCCTCTCAACAATGTGAAATTTTAAATAATGCTGCTATTGATTTACTCTTAAAACAGTAAAGAAGTAGTGCATCATTCTAGAACTTCTAACTTCAATTACATTTGTATATAAAATCTTACTATTTTAATTTCATACAGGCACCAAAAGAGCACCAAAGCAGTAAAAGTACATTAACTGGTTAATATCTTTTTTTTTTTTTTTTTCCGAACCAGGGATTAAACTCAGGCCCTTGCGCTTGCCAGGGAAGCACTTATTCCACTGAGCCATCTCCCAATAAATGATTTTTTAAAACTATACTTACATGTAATTTGCAGCCTAGTTAGAGAGAGAGCCAGTTACAGGTGACCTGTTAAGTGGGTTCTCTTCCTGGCGAAAGAGTTGAAACCATCAAAAGGTTCATCAGTTCTGAAGATCAAGGGCATCATGAAGCCGATCCCCAGCTGACAGTTCCCAGCTAAGAACAGACCCTAATGGACAGTTATCATAGAAATGGGGACCTCCATCCTGCATCCCCAAGTAAGTAAATACAGTCACCCCATGGGAACTTGGAAGTGCAGTCTGAGCTCAAGAAGAGAGCCTGGCTACCACCTTAAGCTTACACTTGTGAAACTCTGATCTGAGAACTAAGTTATGCCATGCCCTGACTACTACCCTACAAAATTATGAGCTTATAAATAGGTTTTGTTTTATGCTACTAATTTTAGGGAAATTTGTTACACAGCAAGATAAAGGATTGGTGGTGAATATGTCATGAATCACACTGTCATTCTTTGTGGCCATATTTTTTTCCCCTAGTATCTCTGTTCATCTAAAAGCTTCCCCATTACAACTTCCATCATTCCAATCATTAGATATTCAGGAGAACAGCCATTTTGGACATGTTATCTGCCCTGGACACACTGATTGGTCAAGAGTAAGACCTAAATGGACCAATTAGAGCACTTCTCTGGAACTTTTAATTTAAAATTCAGGAGATGGCTAAACAAGACAAAATGGAAAGATCAAAAAGTTCTATGTAGGTGAAGATTATGCTGTGAGTAGGAAAAGGAGTTCAGCTCAGAGAAAGAAGGCAGGATAAGAAACACTGCAGCCATAGTTACAGTCTTGGTTTTAGTGGTTTCTTAGGCCTAGACATAATCCATATAGGCTCCGAGAGATGCCTAAGTACTATATCTTTTTCAAAAGATTCCTTCTTTGCCTAAGCCAAAACAAGTTGAGTTTTTTATTACTGTAATGAAAACAGTGCTAAGTATATGGCTATGGTTAAAATGTGTAGTTTATGGATATCTATTAGACCAAGCCTAAATTCTGCCTTTGGTAGAAAAATGTTCTTTGAGGAAATGTTTTCACAACTACCCCACAGACAGTATGTTAGACTCCCTGGACACTATTTTACTTTTATTATTATTTACTTTTGGCTTGTAAACATTGTTTCTATAGGATGCCAAAATCATTAGTTTATTTGATCAACTCAGCAAACAACCTCATTAATTTAAGGTTTTTTGTTTTTTTTTTTAAGAATTTAACCAAAGTTGGTTCATTGAACTGGCCTTGCAGATAAGCTTTAAATGTATTGTTGAAACAAGGATTTGCTTGTATTGAGACACATCCAAACCTTCTTAGGATAAAAACTCCTAAGTGTTGGTGTCCAAGGGACAATTCTCCTCTGTACACTCAAAACACTTAATGCAACCACTTCTCCTGAACTCCAGTAAAAGAAAGCATGGGCCACGTCTACTAAGGCCCAGGAGAAGTCCAAGACAATTTTAGAAAATAAGAGAAAACATTGAATATTCAGAGGCAACTTGTTATTTCAGGTCTCTTATCCATGGTTCACATGAAAATCTAATAGAAATACAATAATGAAAGTATGATTGTGAAATTATTACTCCTGTAGCAACGGAGGAAAAACAAAGGTCAATTATCATCAATAATAGGGAAAGAAAAAGGAACTCAGATAAATATGCATTTGGCACTCAAGTGACTGGAACGCTGGAAGGTTTGGCTACTTTAGGCACAGCTACACTGAGCTCCAGGCACCAGTGAGGATGTTGAGATGCGGCCCCTCCTTCTTCCCTCTGAGCTCCGCTTTTCTCTCTGTGTTACTCTTACTTAGTCCCTCTTTATGTGTTGCTATATCTTGGGTATGGTTTAAGTATCTCCCATGGCTTCATGTATTGGAATCGAGTCCCCATTTAGGGTATGGAGGGATAAAAATAGTGTGACCATGGTATTTAGAACTGAGGCCATGGGTAGTGATTAGGATTTAGATAATGTCATGGTAGAATGGCTGAATCTCATGATGAAGTCCTGGTGGCTTTCAAAGAAGAGGAAAAGAAACCAACAAGACATACATGCACACACACATGGTGCGAGCACACACACACACACACACACACACACACACACACAAATCTATGCACATACACCTGCACACACTCCCTAGTTGTGGCCATGTGATGTCCTATACCTCAACACTCTGCTAACAAGAAAGTAATTGCCAGATTCAAGCCCTTAAGTCTCCAAAACTGTGAGATAGTAAATTTTTTTTACAACTTACCTGGTCTTGGTGCAACAGAAAACAAACTAATATGCAGGGTCAGACCAGAAGTTTCAGATCAGCACCTTTAGGGCTCCAAATCAAGTAAAGATTCTCTTTCTGTCCAGCTTCTCTAGAAGAGTGGATGGTTCTAATACAATAGCACAGTCCTGGCTCACCTGTTCAGCCCAAAACACTGTGGTCAAGTGTAGGTGGGCTTACTTGCAGTAGGTCTGAACCTTATGAGGACTTCTGGGGCAGGATCTGGAGCCACTTTACTCCAGGAAGTGAAATGAAAGATGTAGAGAAAAACAAAGTTATGAACAAAGTAGAAATAATTTGTAAATCTGCAAAAACAACAGACAGCCACCACCACAGTTTTGCCTAGTTCTGGCCTCTGTAATAACTTTTTCCTCCCCACCTGGAGCTGTTTAACCTACATCTGTGGCTTCAGTGGTCTAGTCCTAACTTCATGTAAAGGGCATTTAAGAAGCCACTGTATGTCATCATTCAGAAAGCCAGCTTCTTGTCACTCCTGCTGGTCATCCATCCCTGATCTTATCTTAGGCCCAGGACCCTGTTCTTGTACCCAAGACCTTCTCATCTGGCAAGCTGCCTTGACTTTCTTCTTCATCCTACACATAGTCTGGTCTTGTCTCACTTTTGTGACTTTTGTCCCAGGGAGTGGCTTAGAAACCAGCCCATGTCCGACCACATGTGAATACAAAATTAATGATAATACACAGCGTATATGCTATGTGTTCTTGAGTTTTCAGCCATGGTGCTCCATGGACTCTTTGCTCATTCTCTGCCCAACTCTGAAAGTTCCCTAATCCCAAATATCACCAGTCTTCCACAGATTAAGGTTTCATTCACAGTTGCATCTAATTTTTTAAAAATACCTGTCTAAGGGGGCATGCTTTAAATTTACAGCTCTCCACCTTTTTAACAGCATCCTGGGAATGCACCCTGTGCCAATCCTCTCTTTCCACTCATCTTCACTCTTCACCTCCCTACACCCTGCTTTATTGTGTTTTTCAGGAGCATTGATCTTTGCAAGCTGAAATTTCAAGGTCCCTTCAGCATCTGGTTTACCGAGTAGATTAAGCAAGCCAATGAGAGGTAAGGGTAGGAAATGGAGGTGGAGGTTGGGTTAAAAAGAAAATAAAAGCCAGGGTGTCTGTCTGTCTCTCTGATCTCTATCTCTGGCCACAGCTCCTCCCAGGCAGGCTCTGCTGTAGCTTCCACTTCCACCAGGCACACCTGGCCCCTGAGCACTAAAACACAGCCTCCTTTCCCACTGTGGCCCTCCAACAAGTGGCCTGAGCACCATCCTGCTGCCCTTAATATGGGAGCTACTTCATGGCCCCTGTATATGCTCTCTACTCAGCCATCACCTGTGAAACCAGTTTCCTACATTACATTTTCTCTGTTTTAAAGACTCAATGTGATTTCAGTATTCATGGCTGGGCCCTGAATGATATCAGCCTTTTCCCACTCTCAGTCCATTTTCTTCCAGAGCTGGCTCTACCTCTGGCTGAAGTGGTGAACATGTGACTTAAACTGACTAAATAAAAAATCCCATTCCCTTGGCCATGGTGATTAGTGATTGGTTCAGGGATCTGCACAGAGCTTGATCAGAGCCAATAGTAAGCAATATCAGATACAGAAAAAAATTAGATGAGGCAAGAGAGGGAGGGAAGGAGCTAGAGAAGAAGCAAGAGAGAAAGACAGAAACAGAGAGATTCTTTTTAAAGAAAAAAAATGTATTTCATTCTGTAACCCTCACTACGACTTATTAATAAAAAGCAAATACTCAAGAGATGTGGAATCAAACTAGATAATACCTCTCTTATTTCCTATTCCATAGTGATGTTTATGAACTACTTTCTCTTGACCATAGTAACCATCAAAATACAAAAGAGCAAAACAAAACAAAACAAAACAAAAAAAAAAACATGAAGCTATGACATCACAGAAAGGGAGGTAATGATTTAATATGAACCATATCATGCAAGGAGCTTATATGTCCAGTGAAATACCAACTATAGCTGCTCTGCTTTTGACATGTTCAAGAACCCATGGTCTCCCTGTCTGTTAACTGTGGTACCCTGGTGTGCCTTGGCACAAGGTTTGAGAACCACAGTCTTAAGCTAAAGGCCAGTGGAGCACCCTGCTTGCCCACCCCACTGCAGCAGCTAAAGAACCTGCATAGAATAAAGATCCTGCTAGATTTGGCTAGATTTTGAGTACATGCAGTGCTGTCTGAGCAGAGATCTTGTTCACAAATTAAAAATGGAATTGCCACCACCAATTCCAAAGGATCAAGGGAACCAACTTTGGCTTCTTTCTAAAGACAGTGGAACCAGATGTCTACTGTCCCTAAAGATCACTTGGTGCTATTTATTTTATTTCAGATGTTTGCTTCTCCTTGATTTAGTTTCCATTTCATTTTGCAGCTCTGGCCTGTAATCTCATAACAAACAAAGCACTTGCATTATAAATTCCTTCAGAAACCAAAAAGAAAGCCCACTTGAAAATTATATTTCTTTTCCTTAAAATCAAGATTGGATGTTGTTTGTTTTCCCTTCACCTTGTCCCCCGCTGACCTGGAAGTAGAGGCCTACATTTTTTAGCCTGGTTGTGTGAGGCTAGATAAAACCCCCCACCCCTCCACCATCACCTATTTTTCTGACTTGTTAAAAAAAATAAAGGGCGAAGGACAGACTGTGAGGTTTTCACCAACCAGCAAATCCTCTAATGCTTTAAAGAACAACCTAGCATTGCCTGCTTAATTTTGACATATGAAAAGCAGCTACCATCTACTATCACCAGTATTCAATAATACGAAAGTCATTTATTTTACGATCAAAAGTTAGAAAGAAAACATCCTAAAATACCTTCATTTTTCATAAAGTTTTCATTTATTTATTTTTATTAATGTTATTGAGAAACAAATAGCAATGCGACAGTAGAACAATTTCAAAAATTAATACACTGCATAGTGTTGCCTTCATAGTAATTATTCATAGTCATAGTACAAGATGCAGACATGATTTCCTGTCCAAACACTATTAGTACAAATCTTTATTCTCATTGAATTAAGAGAAAGTAGCTGTATATCTACCCTATTTTGTATATACAGATATACAATGTTTCTTCATTTGTATCCCCTTTTTTTGTTTAGTTTTATCAGAGATGGGAAGGGTTTTTTTGTTTGTTTGTTTGGTTGGTTTTTTGTTTGTTTGTTTTAAACTGGGTGTGGTGGTACATGCCTATAACCCCAGCACAGGGGAGGCTGAGTCAGGAGGATAGTTGCGAGTTTGGGGCAAGCTTGGGCTGTAAAGTTAGCTCAAGGCCAGCCTGAGCTGCATAGCAAGACCTTGTCTCAAAAAAAACACCTTCATCACAGATTGGCACAAGCTGCAAATGCACCTTGGCCTACTCACGACACCCCTCTCCCAGCATTGTCTTTGAAGGAGAATGGGCACTGCCGTGGCTCCACTTTCTGAGCCTCTGGATCTTCATCTGATAAACATGCACAGTAAAATGCAATTCTTCATTCTTAGGGTTGTTTTGAACATGAAATGAAGTAAATGGCACCTTCTGGGGAGAAAGAGAGACAGACACAGAGAGAGACAGGGACAGAGACAGAGAGAGACAGAGACAGAGAGACAGAGACAGAGACAGAGAGAGACAGAGACAGAGAGAGACAGAGACAGAGACAGACAGAGACAGAGACAGACAGAGACAGAGACAGAGACAGAGACAGACAGAGACAGAGAAAGACAGAGGATCTGATGATTGATTGATTGATTGATTGATTGGGGCCAAGCCCCATATTTTTATGCTCCACCCAGAGTCAATCCTGCAGCCATGATCTCCAACTTTTCTCCAATGCCGTGGTCTTGACTGGTTTAATTTAGACCTTGAACATTAGTTTAACAAAGTGCTTTCATGTTTATTATATTGGATTAGCAAATTATAAGCTATCATATGAGGTTTCCTAGAACCCCTAGACAAATGGGCTGCACACAGGGAACCCTCATATATGCACCAGATGGGCTTCATTTATTAAAGCTTCGGACTCAGAGCTTGGGGAGAGCCAACCTCTTTACAGAGAGACTCCTGAGGATTGGTTGCTAGGAAGCTACAAAAACTAGCGTTTTTAATGAGATTTAAAGTATCATAAATTATATATTATTTTCTGCACTTAGGACATTCCTAGCTCTTTGGTTTATTTTGTATTTCATTTTGCATTGGTGACATATAATCCCTTTACATACAAAATGCCTTGCATAAGAATTCCCTCAGAAATCAGAGCAAAATTACATTTCAAAATTATTTTTCTTTCTTCCCTAAAATAAAAGTTCACATTGCTTTGTCTCCTTCTGTGTGTCCAAGACAGGCAATGGCTAAGAATTTATTTTCCCCAGATTAAAAAAAAATTAATCTCAGCCTTTCCCAATAATAATTACTCCAGTGAATACCATGAGTTTAGTCTGGAGCTGCCGTTAATAAGAATTCTCATAATTCCATTTTCTGATGAGAGTGAATGTGGGTTCTGTGGGCTTAATTCCACAGATAATTACAGAGGCAGTATTTAAAAAGCCTGTTTAGTCACCACCCTTCCTCAACTCTCTTCAGTTTTCAATGTTAAATAAAGAGGCAGCCATTCCACAAAAGAAATTCAAAAACTGTTTGGTTTAACTGCCCATCTTGAAGGAGCCGAGTCATTATGCAAATGCAGTGCCCAGAACTGGCTGGTGGAAGCTGCTCTGTCTAATCTGCATAAGAAAAGGCAGTTGCAAAGGGCCACTGCCACATTTCTGCTGGAAGTGGCCACCACTGATAAGGCAAATTAAGGTGGTGGTTTTCCATTAAGAAATCATTTTGATCAGAGATCCTTTGTAAAATGAGATTTTAACATCTTGGAGAAATGACAATTCTACTACACACCATGCTTCTTTGAGCTCACTCCTCTGGATGCCCATCCTGCGATTCCCTACAAGTGTTTAAGGGACAGGGAGATGCTTCAGGGATCACCTCGGAACTTAATAAGCTTCATTTTCTCACTTTAACAAGAACCAAAGTTTGTAGCAAGGTGCAAAAGTTTAAGCAACGTTTTTGGTTTTTTTTTTTAAATGTATTTAGTACATGGTCTACAGGGTCTCACTACACAGATAAGACTCAGTGATCCTCCTGTTTTTCAGTCTCCCAAACTCTGAGATTACACCACACCCAGTCTCATTCACCCTGGGGGTGGGGCAAGCCCCTGCAGCTGCCTAAACAGGTGCTTTAATTTGCTGAGCTATCTGGTGGCCCTTAAGCAACAATTTATAAATTCAGAGTTAGGGGAGCTTTCTAGACAACAAAGAGTAGAGGTTTATCAGTAGTTGTGAGTAATACTTTTGGGCCTATAGGCTTTCTTAGAATGCTAAAAGTCATTTTACCCCATGGCTAACATTATTAGCCCATTTACTCAGTGGCTCCAACTTATGAGCTTTGTTTCAAGTTTGCAGGAATATTTTGAGTTGAGTTGGATTGGATTTACTTTGGGTTAGTGTTTGAGTTAAATTGGGTTGGTTTTGGGTTGGGTTGGGTTGGGCTGGGTTGGGCTGGGTTGGGCTGGGTTGGGCTGGGTTGGGCTGGGTTGGGCTGGGTTGGGCTGGGTTGGGTTGGTCTGGTGGTATTAAGGATTGAACTCAGCACTGAGGTACATTCCCAACCCTTTATATTTTTCCTTGTGAGACAGGATCTGACTAAATTTCCCAGCTGGCCTTAAATTTGTGATCTTTCTGTCTCATGGTTCTAGAGTGCTTGGATTACAAGCACTCCACATATAGTCCCATCTTTACTTCCAAAGGCTTGCTGTCTACTAAAATCTATCTACCCGTCAGACTGTTGCAAGCTGATCAACCAGAAACCCAGGCCTCACTTGGCTTCTGGGTCCCATTTTGCCTGTTCTTTTCTAAACCAAAATGCCTTTTCTGATTATATTTTGCCTTACTAGACCTCACGGTGGTGGGACTGCTGGTAGCCTTGTCAATTTATGAACTTTTATCTTTTAGCTTTAATTTCACAAAAGATACAAGAGGGTGGAAGCATGACTTAGAGAGGCAGGAACAAGTAGCAAAGTGAGAAAAGTAAAACTGTTGGCAGATTGAAAAAAATACTTGAAATAGGAAAAATATTTCATATATCTATCGCTGTGTGTGCATTTTGGTTGCAATATATTTCTTCTTAGGTGCATTTCACCCTTGTGTACTTCAGTTTTGTGATGTGTAAATGAAAAAATTGATTCTGAAGTCCCTTCCTAGGGCTTGTACGTTGAGTTATCTACGATATCTGATTCACCCTAAGAATAAAATAAGAATAAAGACTCATAAGGATAAAGGAGCAAAATAAATCTCAATGCTACTACTCAGCAATACTAAAGCTTTATGAGTGCTTGGAGATCTTCCAAAATTTCCTTGAGTATCAATTATTTGAAAAACATTCCACCTAGGAGGGAAATGATGGGGAACCTCTCATCTATCTCAGTACATCAGATAAGAAATAAGAGGACATTAAGGCTTGTGTCTCGATGCTCCCCCAAAGGCTCATGTATGACGAGGTAGGGCTTTTGCAGAGGTAGCTGACTCTGAAGTGTGTGATGCTGAGATTAAGGGTATGTAGTTACCAAATTAGTTCACTGATTGTTTTGGTACCCACTCTAAACCTGGTACCCTAGATAGACTCTAAAAGGGGCAGAAAGAAGCTGCTATTGTTGCCTGGACTTAACTTCTTCACTACATTTTTTAGCTACTTTCTGCCCCACATGAACTGTTTCTCCGCTGTGATGCCTGTCTGCCACCCATGCTCCCTTGGAGCCAGCCAATTATGGACTGAAACCTCTACAAACTGTGAGCCAAAATTAATCTTTCCTCCTTTAACTTTGGGAGTTAGTATTTTGTCCCAGAAAAAAGAAAAGTAACTAAGACATGGGTGATTAGCTAGAAGGAGGCAGAACTAGAATGAGAATGTCTAAATCTTAGGTTCGTCTAGAGAAATTTCTAGTAGATTACATGGTACAGTATCTGGAATTGGTGATAATTCCCTATTTTGTCCTCAAAGTATTTGAACATTCATTTCAACTTGCCTGGGATCTTCCAGATTTATGGTTGATATCCCTGGGTAGTTACGATAGCATCCCATGTGCTCTTGAATGTGTGCTAAATTCAACCATAACTTTGTATGATCTTGTCACCCACACTCAAACCCAGTTCTTGTCCTTCTCTCAGCCTCACAGTGTCTCTCCTGTGCCACGCCTTGACCTGGACTTCTTACTTAACATCTGTTTTCATCAGAACAAGGACTAACTGAAAAAAAAAAAGAACAAGGACTGACTCTAAAAGCTACTAGTCAATACTTGCTCATGGATTGACTGTCTCTCACTCTCCCTCAAGGTCCAGAGGCATGAACTGAGGTTTGCTCCCTCAGTTGAGGGACCTAACTTTTCAACAAATCACAATATGTCATGCAGAGAAAGACCAGATCCATGTAATACAAACTCCTCATGACTGCATGATTTAATAACCTCTTTCTTTCTGAAAGGAAGAACATTTTGCATGTAAAACAGCATATGTCCCCATAAGGCAACCTTCTTTCATTCATATATTTGACAATTATTATGTGTTAGCTTCCATGTTGGAGAAACACAGAGTGGCCAAGCATCATCTGTGTTCCAAAGAGGTTCACAGTCAAGTGGAAGGGCAGGGGATGGGGATGCAGGTTTTATACATCACCGACTTATTTTATCATCTTGAATCTCCTCCCACCAATGTGCCATAGAGTAGGTACTCAAAACGATCTGTTGCATACATGCCTATGCATAGTAATGTATTAGTTAATATTGCCTGTTCTCTACTTATGTTGAATATCTACATCTTATCTCTCAAAACATAGGCATATATTATGACAGCATGGCAGACTGGAGAGATGTAAGCCTGTAGTAGTTAAGTTGAATTGTCTCAGTTATTCTTCTCTCGTTGCTGGGACAAATACCTGACACTCAAAATGAAGGAAGGGCCAGGGTAATAGCTCAGTAGTATGAGTGCTTTTCTGGGCAAGTGCAGGGTCCTGAGTTCAATCCCTGGTACCACACACACACACACACACACACACACACACACA
>NW_004524749.1:4968941-4989108 GCF_000260255.1 Octodon degus
ATATGAAGGAAGGAAAGGTATATTTAGCTCATAGTTACTGGAGGTTTCAATCTATACTCAGCTGGCTACAAAGCAGACTGGCACATGGCAGAGGGCAACAGTTCATGGAGGAAACAAGGAGCAAAAGCAGGTGGGAGGAGTAACAGCAACAATGGCTACAGAGAGGAAGTCTGTCTCCCTTAAATTGCATTCAGCTACATGCCCCAGGCTGAGTGAAGTACTCACACCCATAATCCCAGCAGTACTGAGACCCATAATCCCAGCCTTGATCATGAATTAATCTCAAACTCCAAAAGTCCCTGCCTCATGACTGAATGAGGCTTTGTGGAGACAAATAGACACAAAACATAACATCATTCTAAAAGCAGAATTCCTGAGCTTCGATCTTGGCCCTGCTACTTGGTAGTTGTGCTTTTTGAGGCAATATACTCTACCTCTCTTTACCTCAGTTTCTGACTCTGAAAACGAGAATGATAGAAGCTACCTTACTGTGTCAACAAAATGAATGAGCACTCCTTAGAATGCATGCTGAGGGATTAAAGTCAGTATACTATCAGGAAACCTGAATACCCATGTTTCCTGCAGCACAATTTATAATAGCCAAGATGTGGAAGCAGCCTCAGTACCCAGCATAGGGCGGGGGAGACAGCTCAGTGCCACAAGCACCTGCCTGGTACCTATCAACGGAAGAATGGATGCATGGACGGAAATGGAGACCATCATGGTGAGCAAAATAAACCAGACTCAGAAAGACAAGTATGACACGTTCTCCCTGCTGTACAGAGCCTACAATAATGTCACGAATGCAAGGGAGACTGCTATTAGACAGGAGCAAGAGAACAGAGGGAGGAGAAAAGGGGGATAAGGGAGGGTAATAGGAGATGAAATAAAGTTATTAATTAAATCACTAAGAGATCATGACTTTATGGAGGTGAAAATGTGTCCCATGAACTCTGTTAAGTGAAATAGCAGGCTCTTTAAAACCACATATTGCATTGAAATTTATTTATTTTCAAAAATATATTCATGAATAGAGATATCAAGAAATTGTCTAGAATGATGTTCACATAACTGGTTTAATCTGTTCCTGTAAGATTCTGAGCACCTTTTTCTTTTTTATTTAAGAGTAATTTTGACATGTTATCATAAAATGCTTCTAAGCAGAGGAAATGAAGAATGACTATATGCATGTAAGGTGAAGAATATGTTAATTACTTTGATTGTAGTAATCATTTCACAATGTTTATGTATCTCAAACATGATGCTGGACATCTTAAATATATATGATTTTGTCAATTATACTTAATTTCAAAAAGAACTACAAAAAAAGAGGATTAATGAATTAATATATGCTAAGCACCCGAAACAGTGCCAAGTGACAGTGTTGTGCTAGTTGGTGATAAATGTTTAACAATCAGCTTCTGGGGATAAAGGGGGAAAGCCAGAATGTGGAGCATTTCCTGATTTCAGTAGCATAAATTCTCCTACCACCGATGAGATGGGACTGAAGGTAGAGGTGGGCACAGTTACAGCTGGTTGTTTCTTTGGGAAAGCACACCAGTGACTCATACCTAGTAGAGAAATGTATTTGCATTTCCTTAACTTTATACATGTGGGTTCATGCTATTCATCCATCTTTCTTTATATGTTTTTGGTCTCCATCATGTTTAAGAGGATGGTGAAGACATGGAACCAGTATTGTAAGCAATTAGACAGACAAACTGACTGCGCTCACCAAGATGACTATGCACTGAGTGAGGAGGGAGGTCTCCTCCATAGCACCGTCTGCTGTCTGCCGGGAAGAGTGTTGTTGAGTTCCCCTAGGGCCACGATCAGAACAGCTACCGTTGGAGTTAGCATGCTCTTGGGGTATCTGCATACCCCTGTTAACTGTAGTGCCATTCACAATAGCCAAGGTACAGAGCCGGCCTAAGTGGTGATCAGCAACAGATAAGTGGATATGGAAATGAATAAAATGATACCATTGACAGAAAAGTGGACAGAACTGGAGATCACTGTGCAAAGTGAAATAAACTGCACACAGAAACTGTGAGGAACTGTACCAGGTGCTTGATATACATTATGCCATTTTATCCTCACAACCTCATGTAATTATCATTGTGACCCCCAATTTCCAGATAAGAAAATGGGGACTCAGAAACACCAGTAGTACCCAGTTCTCTCTTGTTTTCTAGCACGATGTGTCTGTGGCTTCCCAAAACCTATATGGCAGCTCTGACAGTGATACTAATGGTTTCACTGAACCCTCCTGTGGCTTTCACTCAGGGACACCCAGCAGGAAGTTTGTACAATCTGACAACATAGGCAGGATCCAGGTGGTGACATCCTGGATGTTGGACTAAAATGGGCTGCAACAGACAGTACAGAAACAGCTATAAATTAGTCAGACTACTGCTCCAGGTCATTGCGTTGAGCCCAGTGTCACTGTGTATCCCATGAAGAAACATCCGCTGCAGCACCACAACTTTCTGGTTTGTGCTAAGAGTGGCTATTACCCAGTCCACAGTAAAGTCAGAGGTTCCTGGAACAGCCAGGAGAAGGAGCCTGGGATGGTGTCCACAGGCCTGATCCAGAATGAAAAATGGACCTGACAGAGCCTGGTTGTACTCGAAACAGTTCCTCAGAGTAGAGAGGTTCCACCTGCCAGGTAGAGCACCTGAGCTGGGCCGGCCCTGTCCCAAGAGACTGGAAAGCACAGGCTGGGTTGGACAGAATGAAATTCTGTGGGGAATTAGAACCTGTGGGTTGGGTCTGCTCTCCCTTGGGATGGGGCAGGTCATCACCTTCAGGAATAATGAAGTACACTCTGGGCTCCAGCCCACAGGGTTTCTGAGGCGAGGGGAAGGTGACTGCACTGAAGGACAGACCTGTGTCCTCTCTTCTCTACATTGTGCCAGGCTTCCTGCAGGGCTTTCATTCCTCCACAGAGGGAAGCCTCCCCAGGACCTGGTTCCTCAACCACCCCTGACTTTGAAAGCCCCAACACAGACAGCGGGACTTCCCTTCCTTTCCTCCTGCTCTGTGTTCAACCCTTTCTGTCTCCTGTGTCTCTGAGCTCACCTTGTGCCACATGATGTTATTATATATTTCTTAAACAAACCTCCAGTGAAAGATCATCTGCTTCATACAGTTCTCTGGACAAGAAATTGAAAGGGGAGAATAATCTCACAATACAGAAATGATTTTCATTTATGTATAATTATGTAAGGCGATAGATACATTAAGTGAGTTGCTGTCCATTTTCCAATGTAGTTGTCTATCAAACATCATGCTCTACACCATAAATAGTTTTATTTATCAATGTTTACTTGCCAATTAAAAATGAGACAAGAAGCTTAAAAAGTCAGTCCTTCAAATCTCAACACAAGCTAGTGATCAAAACAAAATAATAAAAGAACTTGATGGAAAGGAAGCTAGAAAAGCAAATCACTTTTTTAAAATCTTGCCTCTAATTTTGTAAATATAATTGTGGCTGTAAGTTCATAGACTTCATTATCATGCTGTGAGAAGCAAGTGGCTGGTTGCCAGAGAAAGCCATGAGAATTGGGTGAGAAGGAGGTTCCCCACTCTTGTGTGCCTTCTTCAGTTGTAAATTAGATCAAAAAACAAATAATCAATCCAAAGTTTGATTATTTTAAACAAATATTTATTTGAACGTAATTTCTCTACCATCACACACAGCTCTCCTGTGTCCCACTTTGGTTTTAGCAGCTTTATAAGTTGAAGAAAAATAGCAAAGAGAAATGGAAGCATATGCCCTCCCCAAGATGCGTGTAAATGTTCAGAGGGGCATTAGTTAGAAGAGGCAAAACAGGAAATGGCCCAACGAGCAACCAGCTAGTAAACTGATAAGCAAAATATGCTATACTTATATAGTGTAACACATTTGACAATAAAAGGTTGCATATAATTTGTGACATGTGTTTCTTAAAAATTACAATGATTAGGGGCTGGGGAAATAGCTCAGTAGAATAACCACTTGCCTGGCAAGTGCAAGGGCCTGAGTTCAATCCCTGATTCCGCCAAAAAAAAAAAAAAAAGCAAAAAAAAAAATTACAATGACTGAAGTAGGTTGAACTTGGGGTTTTATTGTGGGAAAGTTTTACAGAATATAGATATCATCTCTGTCACTCATGTAACTCTTCAATTTATCAGCTTTTAGAAATTGTACCCTTTGAGTAATTTATCTTTTACTTACAATTTCATTCTTGTAAGGTTGTTCTTCATGTTATTTTTTCATGCTGAAAAATCTGTGGGACTGTAACAAGAGGCACAAACTTTGTTTCACTGGAGTCTGAAGGAGATTTTTTTTTTTTTAATGGATGATGCTAAAAATGTTTTTGAAAGAATGATGACGTGCCAACTTCAGTGAAAGTTTTTCAACTTGCATACCTGACTTTTTCACTCAATGTGATTAAGAAAATAAAGCAAAGAGTATCTTGAGAGGCCTTAAAAATTTTTTGAAGGCAATAGCAGGCTCTCAGGTGCCTTTATTGACAGAATCAGGATTCAACTCACATCTGTGTGCTGACAAAGCTCTTACCTTAAGCGCTGCACTTAACTGCTACAACTCTTTAAAAGGTACTGGTGTCATGTTAATACTGATTATTGGCAACATGACATGCTCTGTAACAGAATGGACCCCAGAGCCAGATCAGGTTCGCGTTAGGCTCTGCAACCCACCAGCTTCAGGCAAGTCACTTAACCTCTCCGCCTCAGTTCTCCATCTATGAAAAGGAGACAATTGTGGTACACATGTTCAAGGGCCATTATAAGAATTGAATGTGCGCTAGGTATAAAATGTTTAGAATCACGTCTGGCACAGAGCAAGCTCTGTATACATGTTTATTATATGCAAATAAAGTTCTTTTAGGTGAGGTGAGAGTTTCCCTGGGCTTCAAAATGGAAAGAGAGTGAAACTGACTTTTAAGTATAATAGCCAAACTGCCTAATTCACTCTCTGGAAAAGATCCAGGCAGATGAAGCCAAACAACTTTGAAATCAAATACAGACAAATACCAGGTCTGGCTGTCCCTGTGCGCAAGCGCTCTGCACACCAATTTCCAGTTAAACAGCCTCTGTGGAGACTGCAATCCTAGCAGGTAAAACGCAGCTAACATTTTTCTAAGCAAGTTCTTCAAAGTGGCTATTAATGTGCCTCAGAGGACACATGATGGAAAGAAAACAGGGGGTTTTTTATATGGTGATAAACTCTGACTTAAGCTGCTCTGCCTCGATTACAGAAAATCTTCAGTGAACCAACTCCAAACAGGGTCCCTATCTTTAGTTCATTTCCTGCTGCTATAACAGACTCTTGCAGACAGGGAACTTTTTAGATATTAAAAAAAAAAATCCTTTATTTCTGTACTTATTTGATACAGGGTCTCACTATGCAGCTTGGACTCATAGTGATGCCTCCGTAGCACCTAGAGGTGTGTACCACCACGCTCAGTTTCCCACAGGCCCAGAGTTCCAGGAACAGCACAGCATGTGGTATCAGGGATCGAACCCAGGTTTTTTCTCATGCCAGGCAGGCGCTTAGACCGCTGAGCTATCTATCTCCCCAGCACCAGACAGGGAGCTTTTTAAACAATACAAATGTATTCAGCTCACAGCTTTCGAGACTGAGAAGTCCACCACCAAGAGGATGCATCTGTTAGGGGCCGTCTTGCAACATAAAAACATAACCCAAGACATCATGTAAACTAGCGAGAACAAGACAGGGCTGCCCTCATTTTATACCAAACCTGCTGCACGATCACGAACCCTCCAGTGAGAGCAGCATTCATCGGCTCAGCAGAGTCCTCATGACTCTGAAAGTCCTACCTTTCCACACTGTTGCACTGGGGATTATAAATTCTCACGCAAGGACTGTAGGGAACACATTCTAGCCGTAGCGCCCCCTCTTGGCCCAGCTGTCCCCTACAGTTATCCAAATAATTAAATACTTCTGTTGAAAAGCAAAAGCTTTTGAAAACTCCAATATGATATAAAATCAGGGGAAATTATTTATGAAAATAGATGGCTTTCCAAAGATATTTGAATACTTTTCATCATATCTGTCTTTGTTTTCCAAAAGCATATACATAAAGGCAGTGACAACAATATAGCTCAGGTGGGGGACCCAAATACACCCTAAAGAATAATTCTGCATAGAACTGATCACATATCCCAAACCTTTTAACCACACATACAGCCATTTAATCTGTCACCCTCTGTATTACATTTATCATGCTCTACAATAAACTCTTATTGTTAGGTATTACTTCTTTTGCGGAGAACATCATAAGAAAATCTAACAAACAATTTACAAAAAGATCATGATAAATGATACCATCAGGATGCAATAATCAAGACTAGGGACCCCTGTAGGCTTAATGCCCTATTTTTTTCAATGAACAAACAAGGAGGGACAAACTAAAGGCAACACTCTATTATGAATGTAGTCATTATATACTGTAAACGTGTGCTAATAGCAAATTTCTTTTCACAGCATTCTTAGAACAGTCTCCTATCTGTTCTGTCTCAGAGCTCCTAAACCCCACCTTGTCACTTACCATAGCAATCTTTCTAGCATTCTAATTTGATCACATTACTCTCCCACTTACTATCCTTCACCTGGCAACAAGTGTCCCATCAGGACCTCCAAGGCCTCTCATGACCCTCTACCTACTATTGTGTCCTCATCTTCCCATCTTGCCTTCAAGCATGTTAGGTTTCAGTGACACCAGGAACCTGTCATTCATTTGGCACCAATTTGTCAGCCCTTGTAATAAAAAAAGAACAGCATTCTAAGCTTGGATAACATGGTAAGCATGGAGAAGAGTCCCTACCCCTAAAACTTACATACTAGAGGGAGATAGACTACATAAATAGATAATAAGTAAGGATAAAATGTAGATACATTCACCTGCAGCCTCCTGAGATTTCTGCATTCCTGAACTTCTCCACCTTAGCTTTTCAGTAGCTTTCCTTCCACAATCCATTCCCTCTCACCTGCAGTTCCCCTCTCCAGTTACCTTTTCAGGTTCACTCTACCCAATGTTCCCACAGAGAATCTTTCTCTGATGCTCTCAGATTTGACGTTTCATGATTTTATTACAGACATCTTACATCTTGCCTAGGTCAAGGTTGTATTTAGTAAACATTTATTGAAAGACCAAATGAAAGGATGGATTGATGTATTGATTTCTGCCTTCCTCAAATGGGCTTTCTTGAGCTTTTGAGTCATGAGTATAAAGAAAAGAGATTATGCCTGGGCATTATTCTATATCCTGAAGCATCTGGGATTATCTATACACTTTGTGAACCAAAGTCATTGAAAATAGATATTCACTTAAAGCAAAAATGTCCTTAAATGTTTCTGATGAGTTTTCCTATGTGTATAGAAAAGCTTCCACTGTGAAACATATTGAGTTAAACAAAAGTCATACTAAGTTGTCTTTTTCTTAAAAAAAATTCTCAAAATCTATAAAACAGGCCGGCCAAATAGCTCAGCGGATTGAGGCACCTGCAAGCAGGTGCAGGGGCCAGCAGGGGTTTCATCCCCATGGCCTGCCATGCTGACTCTCCCACCAGGGCCCACTGAGATGGCAATTGAGATTGGGCTCAGTGGTGCTCCCCTGTAATCCCAGCTCTTGGAAGGCTGTAAACAGGAGGATCACTACAAGTTCAATCTAGTAGTGAGACCCTAAACACCTTGTAGACCCTTTCCTAAAATACAGAAAAGAAAAAAAAAATCTATAAATTGCATTTGGTCCTCAAAGATGGAACTTTATACAATTTTCTAAAACATGTCTGATCAATAGACCCTGTGTCCCCAGCATATCTCCACAGATGAACATCCATGTCTTGGCAGCTACTGGTCCATCTGAAGCTGTGGTCCACTTGACACATGCTCAAATAAGATAATAAGCAAGGCTCTGTCGCTGAAGCCACGCAGCAGCAGGAAACACGAAAGCTCTCTGTTCCCTTGCCTCTTCATCTGCTGCACTAGAGTGCGTGTCTGAGTCAGCGGGATGAAAAGTATTGTACGAGGAGGGGCATGGAGGCCTTACTTTCCAGCTTTCTCCTTTTCTGTCTTTATCTCTCAATCTATACAGTGCACATAACAATGCCCTAGTAATTGAGAAAACAGCATATCAATCAATGCTTGTTAAAACACTCGCACCAAAATGGGAACCTCAAAGGACGAAAATCAGTAACAGCTAAGGCTGCTTCTTGGATATGTGAGAAATGAAATAAGAGTAGACAATGTGCCATTTGGGAGAAGAGAGTTTCTTCAAACACAATGGTTTGCATTGTTTACTAAAACACAAAGAATGCAATAAAATACATGTGAATGTGTGATTTTACACATCCATATGGAGAGAAACCCTTCTTACTATCGCGTGAGAAAATAAAATTGACAAGGGTTTTCTTTTCAGTCTGCATCTCCAAAGCTTAGTTGATGACTAATCTTACAGATTAAATCCGATCACTGGATTATTGATATTAATTCTTTCTTCAGGTTGACAGCTGTAGGATGGAAATGTCGTAGGAAACACACTGAAATCAACTGAGCCCAATTAAGTAGGCAGGACCTGAGCCAACACATAGAAAATACATCAATCACAACTCACGATTTTATTTCTAAGCCACAATAGTTTTAAAAACTGTGTGTAAGTTTAAAATATTATATTAAGAACAATGTTATTTTTCACAATGACTTACATATTGAGTTAATCTTTATTCTGCTATTTTTAAACATAAAGTGCCAACAAATAGCAAACACTTTCTTAAGCTCTTTTAAAGCACAGTTTGACCAAGAAATGTTCAGGGGTGGAGGAGGCTTTAACATCTTCAGTATGTTAAGCCCTGCTTTTAGTTAAAGCTTTTAGTTAAACAAGGACAAGTTTAAGCTGGCAATTTGCAAATAGGCTCATTTCTGTACCCATTCATTAATGTGCTGATTAGAATCATAATGCAGCCATGGGGGCATCATAAAGTCAACTCATTTACAGAAATGCTCATAAATTTAGCAAGTCATAGTTCAAATAGGAACATTCCATGATTATAGAATATAGGAAATGAGAACTGATTTTAAGCAATAGTGTATGGGGAGTACACAAGCTTCTTGTCACCAAGAAGCTTCAATCCATCGAGATTGAAGTGGTAAAAGCTAAGATCAGAAGAAGTGAAAGAAATTCAGTATTGGTAAGTGGCAGAACTGATGGATGCCAGCAAGGCTGGGGCACATCCCAATGCAGAAAGAAGTGGGCAAGAAGGCAGTGGTGGGGCACCAAGAGGAAGGACTCATAACTACATTTGAAGGAGGTGAGGCAACCTAACGAACTGATTGTTGTTGAGATTAGGTAAGTGATAATAAGGAATTACTTCTTTTCTATTTGTTTGAAACTAGCTACAATAAAAATTCATTTTTTTAAAAATTTTCTAGCTGGAGACATACTCATTTTAAGTGAACCAAAGGAAACAAAAACAAGTTGAGAACGATGAAGGAGGAAGAAATGGAAAAAAATGTTCCAGGGGAAAAAATAAAGACTGTATAAAGAATATTTAAAAGAAAGATGAGATTAAGAATGGCAACAGGTGTGTTTTCTAAAGAACACTTTTTTATTTCAAGAAAAAATATTGAAGAACATTATATAGCTGAAGGAATTATCAGAACAATTTATGGATAAAAGAGACACATTTACACATTCCTGCACAAAATTTATAAGCATTTAAATCAAAATTCTCATTGAAAGGTGAGTGGTAGAAAAGAGAGGATATATAAACTCATGTATGGAAGGAATACTGCAAAAGCATGAAGAAAGTTGGAAAATGTTAAGGGTTTCTCTCCTTGGGACAGTGTATACCCTACCCAGGCCAGCAAGCCCCTGGGTCCTTCGTGCATCCTGTACTTCTAATACTTCCCTTGGTAGGCCCATAACTGGTAGTAGGACAGAGCAGGGAGAGGTCATATGTGGTTCTGCCTCAGTGGGCACAGTTAGAAGACCAGGTGGATTCTTGTGTTGCTTTAAGCCTTTAAAGCTTCCATCATTGATTTTTTTTACCCTGAGGATTTAGCTCTATATTCATTGCAATTGGCATCTAGTAAATTCTCAATAAATATTTATTGAATGAGTAATGAAACAAATGAGTAGATAAATAAAAATGAATGGATGGACTGCAGAGCTTCCTCTGAACACCATTTTCTCTAGACATCTGGATCATATGAGCTGTTGGGCTACATTCAGTTGTATCTCAGTTTTGAATAAATGTATCAGGAGACCTAGGGGGTTCAGAGTCCTCTCAACTCTTTCTAGTCCCTCATTCTCCTGTCAAAACCTGTCTCTTGTCTCCTCTTCAAGTGTAATGAAATAGTTACATCAGAATTTTATTTAACAACTATTGGGGACTTTGGATTTTTTGTGGCCTATGATAAAGAAAGCCAGCCTGGAATACAGAAAACAAACAGTGACCTGTACTTCTTCTCATTTCCTGCTTTGCTAAAAGGCCCTTGATCCACACCCTACCATTCATTACATATTAGCATATCTGGCATAGAGAATATCTTCTAAATTATCCACTAGTGTGAGGGATAATGTAGTGTGTGAGATGAATGAAATACTCAGCTTCTCAAAGCTCCCCAAATGCTTCTTTCAAAAATGATCCACTATTTTCTTAGCTTGAATAGTCTTTTCATATCAACCTCAGTGACTACCAAAACAGTTTAATGTTATTAGAATATCATCAAGTTTCATTATGTTTAATAAGAGATGGTGACAAGAGATAATTTTAAATACATTTTCACCAAAATTAAAATCACAAGTTGTAAAATTAATCCTAGAAGTGTCAGTTATAATGTGATGTAATTTCAGTCTACTTAAACATATTCTCATTAACTACTCCAGTATGGAGCTCTAGCAGTAAAATTATAAATATGGCAAAGAAGCTAAAAGTTCAAATATACATCTTCATTCTCGATAAAGAAAAGCATGCTTTGTCTCATCGACCTATTTACCACTTTAAATGGGTTATCTAAAGCAAATTAATTGACATGAATATCTCATTGTATATCATCTGGGTTATATTCATTGAGTATTTGTACATAAAGTATCACTGATAGGCCCAGTATGAACCAACAAAAAAATTAAAGACACTGTATGTTCATTTCTTCCCATTCTTTGCATCTACTTCAGAGGACAACCTAAAAAGTCTATGAAGTTAAACATGATAGTATTTATTTATCCATATCCTCTTTCATGTCAAAAAAGGTTTTTATGAGGTTTCTTTTAAAATATACATGAAATACAGCAGGAAAAACTAAGATGAAAGAAAGCAAATAGATGGATGTTCAGTTGAATGAGGCATACTGTAAATGAAGCAGGGAGATCCCTAAGAGCCAGTGTAAAGAATAGACACACACACACACACACACACACACACACACACACACACACACACATCAGTTGCTTAAAGAAAGCAACATTTTTCTGGAAATAACATTCAAGTGATGTTTTCACGGGACATGTAAAGGAACGCTCTAATGTTTCCTTGACAACCTCATGCCTGCATCTATTGCAGGAGAGTTTCATGTGATTTTGCTGAGGACAGAGTGGCAGCACAAGAATCCAAAGCAACACAGGCTAAACATACTGCTTTTTAATCCTCATCTCTCCAGAGCTAACTGCCTTGTTAGGATCTCTGAGAACTCCAGCCAATATGATAAAAGGTATGGTTAGCCTCATGGTGCATAAGGTATCAGGGAGGCACAAAGAGATGACCCTGGAGCAAAATTCTAGAGCAGAAGGAGGATCTGGCTTAAGCTAAGGAGGAAAGTGGACTAAAGAAGTATAGTACTTTGGGAGAACCGGAGTGGGGAGAACATGTGGGAATGAGGGAGAGGATACCAGAGTGACCAGCAAGAGCCAGACCTAGTTCAAAACAGTCTCACAGGCAGAATGAATTTGCCACACCTGCTCTTTTGTTCATGTAGTGTATTGACTCCTCTTGCTAGGAGAAGTTCCTAGGGTCTAATTGTTTCTGTGGTTGTAGATCTTTAGTGGAGAGGGTAGAATAGACACTTAGCATGCCTCTCTGCAAACTGCCCGCTGAGACTAAGGGCATTCAAGACTCACATCTTTATCTCTTCCCTGCATCAGAAAATGTAACTTTTCAAAACTGAATAGCTTCTGGACATTTCTTCTGTATCTAGAATCCCCTAGCATGGAAGATCTTCCCCTTTCTTCTCTGTAGATCCAATGTTCAGGGCAAGGACCACCTCCTACATGAAGATGCCTGCTTTTCATACACCTACAGGTAAGCTTTCTCTCCATGGAGTCCTTCATGGCCCTCAAAGAATGGTACCTTGTTTTACAGTTATTTGGGTTTCCTTCCTTTGTTGGGATTTTAGAAGAAATGCAAAAACAACATTTTTCTGTATCCTGGCTGCTCTTACAGTCCCTTTCAGTCTACAAACTGAGACTGGCCAACTCCAACTACACATGCCAGAGACTGCCTTCTGCACTGCACAACCAGAACCTTGGCAGACTGTTCTAGCCTTAAGGACTTTATACCCCAGGTGAAGAGTATTCATTTATAAGTACATAAATATGCCAATGACAGAAATGCAATAGATTAAAAAAACATTGTCCACTTGCAAGTGAGGTATTAAGAAAAAGACCTGTGAAGAGGTAGCATTGAGCTGAAGCTCAACAAACTATGTGCAAGAAATCTCTCATAGGAAGATCTGAGGAAAAAGTGTTCTAGGAACACTTTGCAAGGAAGAAAGAATAGCAAAGATATAGGCCCTGAAGCAGGGACAGATTTTTCATGCCTGCAGGAGAAAAAGAGCCCAAAAGTCTGCAGAGAAGTGAATATGGAAGAGAATGGGAAACAAAGCCAGAGAGGTAAGCTCTTCAGTGCCCCTGAGAGCTGAGGAGACCGGAGATCTGCAAACCTTGGCCCCAAGACCAATCCAGCCTACTGTTGAATCTTATATGGCCTGTGACCTATGGATGGTTTTTACATTTTTAATTGGCTGAAAAAAATTAAAAGAACAATAATATATTATGGCACATGAAAATTACATAAAGTTCACAGTTCAATGTCTAATGTCAAAGATTGATTGAAACACATTTATGACATATGGTTTTCTTGAACAATGTCAGGATTTGAGTACCTGCAACACAGACCATATGGCCCACAGAACATAAGGTATTTACTCTCTGGTCCTTTAGAGAGAAAGGTACCAACCCCAGAATTAGACTCTAAGCTTCAAAGGTCCAGTTATTCAATTATATCAGGCATAGTGCTGGCCTCTGGGGACACATCATGGATTAAGTCATACAATGGATGATTCTGAATTCCAATAAAGGTGCATTCAACACTAGATGAGAAGGAAGACAGTTTTATGTGAGTTCAAGGATATACAAAATTCTGTGACCTACATCTTTCCTCCCACAGAACGGAGGCATCTGGATCCATTTTTATCAACCCTAAAAGAAAAGAGAAGCTGGGTCCTGAAAAGTGACCAGCTCATTATAGAAATATAGCCAATCAGCACAATCCAAAGGCTCTGAAATATGTTGAGTCAAACTTATTTTTCAGAACAAAACGAAAAAAGAAGATGAAGTCCTCAGAAATGGGATATTATTTAGCAAGCGATGGAAAGTGTTCTCACTGCACTAATGAGTCATTAAGTGAGGCATTTGGGAACTGGGGAGGCGCTATAATTAGGTTATCTGTATTTTTAACACAAGGAAAATAATGCAAAGCGGCATTAACCAATGCAGCTGTATTGGAAGGGGGACAGCTCCCTGAAAGTCTCCAAACAGGGAAATCATTTTTAACAACTCAAGGCTCAGATGAGCAGTTAATTTAACAAAACGCTTAAGAACAAACCTTTAGCCGCTGGTAACCATTCCTAACTATCTCCTAGCTTTACTGTAACCAGAAAACAATATTCCATTCCAAAACACCAGGCCTGTACAGATATCAGTTGAGATCGTGTGGTAACAGCAAATCTGATCATAACAAAAGGGAAACAAAAATGAAGTGAGTGAGGGATTAGGGATTTCACATAATTAAATTGTCAAAGGCCACAAAAGGAATGTGAAAATCAGGGGATATCACCATCACAGGGGAAGAGGGAGAGGATTTGGTTACAAATATATTTCTGAAGAAGATGAAGAAAAAAATAGATGTCCAGATTGCTCATTTTTGGCCTAATGAATAAATCATTGTGCCCCCGCCCCCACCCCCAATGCACCTGCTGCTTTGAAAAGTCCTTCCACACCAACCCAACAGTAAATGTCTCACAATGGCTCCAACAAGGCTGGAGTCCCGCCAAAGAAAATTACCACTCTTCAACCAAGATAAACATCATATTACTTCATTACCCTTTTAAAACATATGCAAATTAAATCCATTATTCTTTTTTCACCCAGAAATGAAGTTCGTTTGGCTGGAATTCAGCGATTCCTTTTGTTGCAGTTGACCATGAATGGATGAACTTCATGTAGATGGTGCCCACTCCCCATCTTTGAATCAAACATTAATACCATTTGACAGTAATAAATAACACTTATCACAATAGGGGTAGAATAATGATTTTCCCACTCAGCTGGCTCATCAGAGCCTATCAGCTGACAACTGCATAAATGAGATTAGCATAACAGCTGCCTATGACAAATGTATCTAAATCCTTCTAATGCCAACTCGTGCTTTGATCTCCCTATCAAGTTGATGCCAAAACCCAAATCCATTTCTGCAAAATACATCTTGTTTATTATAGATACATATGTATGTCCCAGCACAGCCTGCAAGACATCCTTAATTAAAAGATTTTGGAATATTGATTGAAAATTGTCACCTCTGGCTTTGTACTTCCTTCCATGACTTTACTGAATATTTTAAGAAATCTATGTCCAAAATGGAGCCAAGGCTTCATCTTCTCCTGCTTTCTCTTGAGTCACTCACAAGAATGTAATGTGGTCCTGTTCTGATGTTTCCAAATGAAAATAATTACCATGGCTTCATTTTGATTATTGCCTTTCAGAGGTATCAGGTTCATAAAAATTTAAATCAACTCCAAGTAACATAAGCCACAGTCCTTTACTTTCTATTATGCAATCACAAGGAAACACAGACTTGTTCTTTATTTCAGAATGCAAATGGGGTTTGAGATCAAACCTGAAATATAATGTCTTCATTTATCCTCCTCCACAGTCTGCAGAGCTGATGAGGTAACATGGGGAGTAGTAAACACACAGTTTGAATGTCCAGGTCCCTGCAAGCTTCAATTTGTTTTTCCTACTGACTTGAACTTTAAGCATGATTAAAACTTCCAGTGTCTAGGGAATAGCACATTGAATGTTAGGGAGTACACGATTCGAGGAGTTAGAGATTCCCTTAAGAACAGAGAGGCTGTTCAGAAAAGAGGGTAAACTCACAAGCTGAGTGTGGTCTAGCTAGTTCCTGCTGGAACATTCTAAAGGTAAGGGATACAAGTAGCTAGTTTCTGTGCAAAGTATTTTGATTATGTTGTTTAATAAACAATTAAATGACTCAGTCCACAGTTTTTTGTAAGGAATCTGTCATGCATGAGTCTAAGTGCTAGGATATAACAGAAACCAAATAAACAAGTTCCTTGCCCTCATGAGACTTATATCTTGGAGAGCTGACAGAAGAGCTATTGAAAAATAACTACATAACAGTGAAGAGAGACAAGCACTGTTCAGATTATATTTAAAAAGACATGAATAGGGCTGGTCAGATAGCTCAGTGGACTAAAGTGCCTGCTTAGGCAGAGTGCAGTGGCTAGGGTTCCATCCCCATTACGCCATGCCAGCTCCACCCCTGGGGCACACTGAGACTGAGATTGAGACTGGGTGTGGTAGCACAAGCCTGTAATCCTAGTGCTTAGGAGGCTGAAAACAGGAGAATCACTAGGAATTCAATCTACATAGTGAGACCTTGTACTAAATACATTTAAAAAAAAAAGACATGAATAGATTCCAACATTTGGACAACATAAGTCATCACAAATAAGCACACACATGAATGCTTTAGGCAAACAAAATTAAGTCTACAGTTTTGGTTTGAATCTAGAGCATTCTCAGGCTGGTGTTGAGCATCCTCTGCAATTAATATGCTGAATATGAATCAAATGATGATACACATTTACTTATTCAATAAACATGTACTGATCAGTTATTTTGTGCTGAAGAAACAAAGGTAAATGAGAGTCTCTGCTGTCTGTAGTACACAATCCTAATGGTGACACTGTGATACAACCATGGTGACATTTGAACTGAAAACCAAGTAGGTAGGCTTGATAAAATATACAGAAAGGCAGGTGTGGCAAAAGGAGACACTGGAAGATGCTACCAGAGACTGATGTGTTTGTGCAAAAGTTTCACCAAGATCCAGTTAAGCAATTGTTAGCATTCATGCCAGATCTTACTGAACCTGTCATGAAGTTATCTGTAGATACTTGGACATGTGATTATGTAACTTTTGGTACACCATCCAGGTTTCATGGCATGAAGTGAGTTCAACTGTGATTGAAAGATTGTAGTAATTATTATGAAAGCAAGACCCCATCTCCTGCCCAGAGAAGGTAGATAAGAAAAATAACATACATGATCAAAAGTGTCAGAATGAAATGATTGTTGGTTTTGCTGCACAAAAGCTACATATTTGATAAATATTTTTTAATTAATTAATACTTGTAGCTGTAGTTCCACTGGAAATGACTGAAAATCTATGTTTAAGATATTTGTTGTCTGCACTTGGAATGAGTATTAGTTACCACTCAAATGAATCCTGTTATTTTTAAATGTATGTACAGGATGCTATAAACCAGCAAGATATGAAAAATTATTAAAGCATGCCTGATTTTTGTCATAGCTCTACAGTGTATATTTCCTCAGTCTCCAGACATAAAAGTACTATTATCATAAAATGAATGTAAAACATAGGACTTTTCATGTTAGATAAAAATAGAAATTTCTGGTCTATATAATGAAGATACCATATGCAAAAATAGTCAGTACTGTGTTATTTGTCTTACCTAGCTCCTGACTAAAATTAACCCAGCAGCTGATTCACTTGATTTCACAAAATTCCATTCTTAAAATGCCCCCATGGACCTCTATCTAAGCCCTATCACCATGCCATATATCCAACCTTGAAAACAAAATAGTTCAGTCAATAAATTCAGAGTTATTAAGAAGCTTGTGTTACATTTCAGCCTTGGTGGAAACCTCTGACACATCTTGGAGTTGTTTTTCCACATTTTAAGCATTTGCTTTGTGCCCAGGAATTCAATGATACTATGAAAGATATAGTGAGATTAAAATCATCCTCCCTGACTTTATGGAACTTAAAATGTAACTATGGAGGAAAGATTTATGTTCAAGTCCCAATATGTGACAGGAAAGGCCAAGCACTATGAATATGCATTCAGAATGAGAAAATTGTCCCAAATACTAACATCACAAAAGATTTCTGGGGGAGACAACATAGAAGAAAGGGTCAACTGGGAGTATGGGCTGCACTAGCCACGCAGATCACCAATGGTCAGATTGGCTAAAATGTCAGGAAACAGAAGGACAAATGGGGAATGAAATTTTAAGAACAGTTGGTACAGGGTGTGACTTGACATACAACTTTGATTTTGTTCTGTTTTGCTTTGTGTGTTTGCTTCAACTACTGAATGGGCCTTTAGTTTTTCATATCATGAAAAGCCTAGAGGTGAGCGGCAAGAGCTGGTACATTTGCTCCACAATGAGGTTAGCTGGTATCTTTCTCTCATTTTTTTCCTTCTTTAATTTATTTTGAAAAAGATAACATAACATTTACTGTCTTAAGCATGCTTAAGTGTACAGTTCAGTAGTGTCAACTTGAAAACAAAATAGTTCAGTCAATAAATTCAGAGTTATTAAGAAGCTTGTGTTACATTTCAGCACTACATTGATATTGTTGTGCAACAGACCTCGAGGCCTTTTTCATCTTGCATAACTGAGCTATCAATAGCTCTGTAGCCCCCACTCCACTCCAGACCCTGTAAGCACTATTCTGTACTCTGTTTCAATAAAATGTGACCATTTTGAATACTTCAAATAAGTGGAACTGTAGAGTAATTGTCTGGGTCACTGTTTATTTGATATAATATCATCAAGGTGCATCCATGTCGTAGCATGTGAAAACATTTCCAGAGTTTGAGGTTGAATGACAATCCTGTTTACATACATGACACAATGTTTATCCATTCATCTATTGACAGACCATTGGCTCATTTCTAGCTCTAGACTACCATGCTGCTGCTGAAGAATTCTGTTATGACTATGATCATATCATTAGCATAGCCATGAAGGGGAGAAAATGATAGTCACATAAACAGCTGCCAAGATGTGAGAACTCTAGGGCTGGCCAGATAGTTCAATGGACTAAAGCTGCTCCTGCTTAGGCAGATTGCAGTGGCTGAGGTTCAATCCCCAGCACTACAAATCTTGCTGGCCCTGCCCCTGATTGAGACTGGGCATAGAGGCACGCACCTGTAATCCCAGCACTTCTGAGGATGAAAACAAGAAAATCACTGTGAGCCCAATCTACATAGTGAGACCCTGTAGACACTGTACTAAATTTTAAAAAAGTGAAAATTCTGACAAGCTATTAACTAACAACACATGAACAGAACATATTAAAAGGTACGACCCAGACTCATTTGACTTCTGAGGAACAGGCTGCTAAATGCACCCACCTTTGACCCTCCCATACCCAGCAGCCAGAGCTTCCTTGAGAGTTTAGTGGTCTACACAAACCCATTGCAACACCTTGCCTAGTCAGATTGGTCTGGCTTCACTGCTCCTTTTTTCAGGAGGGATATCCTGAGCTTATTAGTTTGTTTGCTTTCTTTTTTCCAACTACTACTGTCACTGTCCATTATTTAATCTTAAAATGTAAGGGAAATTATTTGTAACCAGGATCCCTAATACAGACATGTGACTTGGAATGTTTGGCAAATATAAATGTGGAGTTAATGTGAATGTACCTACTTGCCAGAAAAAGGAACTTCTATGAAAAACTTCAAAGAAAAGAAAAACTGTTTTAAACTATCACCCTATGGTTTACTGGGAGATAATAAAAATTAACTAAGAATTAAATATCCAACATTTACATAATTTTCTCAATTGTTTGCTCCCAGACTTGGCTAAAATATAAGTAACATCATTCCTCATCAAATCTTCTAAAAACTATTCCTCTCAAATCTGTGGTACTCACTTACCCTTTCCTCATACTTCTCTTCATAGCTGTTATCACATTATAATCTCCATATTTGTTTTACTTACTCATTTATTTCCTTCTCCCCTCTAGAATATCCCCATCCTCTAGAATATTCTATGAGGTCAGGCCTAGCCTCAGTTCTGTCAATGTATTTTTGGTTTCTTTGGTTGTGGCAGTGAATCCTTGCTCTCCCTTGTATCTTGTATCATTGGTATGTACTCAATATTCAATAAGTATTTATGGAGTGATAAATAAATAAATTGAGGAGACATAACCTAAAGGTAATTGTAGTAAACATCTTTTGGCATCCATAGCAACCTATTTTCTCAGAGAACTTCACCTACCAAATATAGTTTGAATCCTGGAGGCCATCTGGAAGATATACAGTCTTCCACCCAGAAGAGGACACAGCCCTAATCACACTTATCAGGTTGCCTCTCCCAAAATTTACCTGGATTGGAACCACTAATTGCTAATCTCAGGCTCTGTGTGCTACTAAAGTCTGGGTAATTCAAAGTGGGAGTTTCAGGGACAACATCAGAAAAAAGAAGCCTGAGCCAGTGAGATGGTGCAGCAGACTAAGCATCTGCTTAGGCAAATGCAGGGATGGCAAGACCAATGTTAGATCTCTAGCACCACATGCTGCACTGGCTCTGCCCTCAGGCCACAGAGACTGGACTTGTTGGTGCACACCTATAATCCCAGAGCTGGGGAGGCTGAGACAGGAGGATCACTACAAGTCCAAGTTGTGTAGTGAGACTCTGTATCAAATACATTGAAAGGAAGGAAGGCAGGAAGGCAGGAAGGCAGGAAGGCAGGAAGGCAGGAAGGCAGGAAGGCAGGAAGGCAGGAAGGCAGGAAGGCAGGAAGG
>NW_004524749.1:4995369-4996430 GCF_000260255.1 Octodon degus
CTCATAAGTGAAATAAACCAGACACACATGTGTAAATATCATATAGTTTCCCTAGTATAAGAACTCAAAAGAAGAAATAGAAAGGTATAATACAAGTAAAAGGAAAGCAGGATCTCAAGGACTAACTAATCATGAGAGGGAAAAGAGAAGAGCTAGGAAACATGACAATGTCAAGCCATACAGGTATATGCAGAAGATGGGCAAGGCCATGATCCTGAGAATCTCTAGAAGATTTTTGCATCTTGCAGCTAATTGGAAAGATTCTCACCCTGACAAGCTATATATACTGATATCTGTGAACTAAGCAACTGCACTGAAGATGGTAATCTGTAATAGTAGTTCCATGCTTGGAGTGCCTGTCATTCTGGTCTTCTGAATATGGGCTGCTTGTCATGACATGCCTGTTGCTGCTGTGCTGTCTCTTGGGTAGATGATTGTTCAAAATAAGGGGGTGGTGAAGGAAGGCAAGAGATAGGAAAAGGAATATTGTGGGACTCTCCTTCTTCAAGGTTGTATATGGTTAGATTTTTGGACTTATGTGTAAACATAAGAAGTACATAATTCTTTATGCCTATTTTTTAAAATATATTCTAATTTTTAAATGCTTTTTTCCTCATATTCTGTAGGGACTTAAAGTTCAACATATTAATACTTGATGAAAAATACCTGTTCCATGTTATGTCCAAGATGTTTGATATGCAGACAGATAGTGAGGTTAAGCTTAACAGCCTAGGCTGTATGGTAATACCAATAAGCTTGTCTTCTGGATGGTTAACAACCTGAGTTTGCAGACCAAAATTAGAGAAAAAGGAGGGCTGCAAGGAAAGCCAACATTTTGTCCCTAGTCTTCCAATGTCAATTAAGACTCAGGACATATGAGATCTTGTACTGTAATGTCATGTAACACGGTAGTATCCCAAATTTTCTGATCAAGGAGATTATGGGGCCAAAGAGGAAAGTGAACGATGATATAGAGTGTGCCTATGGAGAGAAAACATTCTCTCAGGCTTTCACAGAGAGCACATTGGCCTAGCAATGGCCGTTACTCATCCACATGGCTG
>NW_004524749.1:4996608-4997886 GCF_000260255.1 Octodon degus
AAAAATATAAAAATGAAGTATAAGAAGTAAAGCCATGCTGTTATGTGGAGCTACAGGGGACTCAGGTCAACAATTTCTGACATTGCCAGTGAAGCGGAAGACCCAATACTATTATGGGCTACTGGACTCTTTTAGACTATTTTGCTGAGTTTACACACCTATAATATTCAAATAACGGAACTTAACAAAAAAATGGGATACAGATGAATGTCTGTTTTGAATCTGTGTATTCAAAGTGGTTAGGATAGATATATAGTTATATTCTCTTAATGAATAGAGAGATTTGTTCTAATAGCGTTTGTAGATAGGATATCACGTCTGTATCTTGTACAGCAATTAACCACTAGGACGAATGTATGCAATGTGTGAATTATTGAAACTGTCCTACCAATTTGGTTTGAAACTGTCTCATTGCTATTTGTTTCTCAATAAAATTATGGAAATAAAATCCTCTTTGATCTCTTTTTTTCACAGTGCTGTAATTTTCAACATACAGATCCTTTACTTTCTTTGTTAGATTGATGCCTAAGTATTTCATTTTTTGGATGCTGTTGTGTAGAATGTGGTTTCCCTAATTTGTCTTTCAGTGAGTTTGTTGTTTGGGTACAGGAGTGCTACTGAATTTTGAATGTTGACTTTGTATCCAGCTACACTACTTGATTATGAAATCTAGAAGTTTTTGATGAGGTCTTTGGGATCTTCTATGTAGAATATTATGTTATATATGAGTACTGATAATTTAACTTCTTTCTTTCCTATCCTTATTCTTTTTCTTTCTTTTTTTCCTGAATAAAGGTTTATTCAGCTTATGCCTTCATGATTCAGGTTTGGTAGCTCATACATTTCTAGGAATCTGTGCAGTTCTTCTATACTTTCCATCCTATGAGACCAAAGATTTTCAAAGTTGTTATTGATGATCTTCTAAATTTCCACAGAATCTGTCGTGACTTTGCCCTTTTCATTCCCATAGTATGAATTTGAGTCTTTTCTCTCCTTTTTTTATAAGATAGGCTGAGGGTTTATCAATTTGATTTCTTCTTTCAAATAATTAACTCTTCCATTCATTCATTCCTTTCATTGTTTTCTTAGTCTCAATTGTATTAATTTCTGCTCTGAGGAAATTTATAATTTCCTCTTTTGTGCCTTTGTGCTTGACAGGCTCTTCTTTTTCTAGAAGCTTGAGGTGCAACATTAGGTTATTTATTTGTGCTCATTCTGTTTTCGTGATGTGAGAATTCTTGACAAAAATTTCCCTTATGATTGCTTGCATTGTTTTCT
>NW_004524749.1:5008321-5012706 GCF_000260255.1 Octodon degus
CTAATGGTGTTTGTAAATAGGATATCATGTCTGCATCTTGTACAGCAATTAACCACTAGGAAGAATGTATGCAATGTGTTAATTATTGAAACTCTCCTACCAATTTGATTTGGGGCTAAAATTACAAATATGGCAGGCAGTCCTCTTGATCTGTGAACCCACCGGCTGCTGGGTGGTATTTCTGGCCATTTTATTTATTTATTTATTTCATTTTTTAAATAATTTTATTGAGAAACAAATAGCAATGAGACGGTTTTAAAGCCAATCAGTGGGACAGTTTGAATAATAAATGCATTGCACATTGTTGTCTCATTAGTTATTCATTGTATGAGATGCAGACATGACATCCCATCCACAAACAGTACTAGAACAAATCTTATTCATTGAATTAAGAGAATGTAGTTGTATATCTATCCTAATTGTTTTCAACATACAGATACAAAATGGTCGTTCAGTTGTATCCTTTTTGTTTAGTTTTGTTAGAGAAGGGTATTCCATTGTCATTTAAATATTGTAGGTGCATGAATTCAGCAAAATATTACAATATAGTCCAGTAGTCCATAATAGTAGTGGGTCATATGCAGGACTGGCAATGACAGAAGTTGTTGGCCTGAGCCCTTTACAGCCCAGCATACCAACATGGCTTCACCTCTTATATCTTGTTTTTATATCTTTCTGCTGGATGGTTAAGACCAAGATAAAGCAAGACCTATACAACAAGAAATGAAACTTTTGTATCTGATAATGTCAGCCCTCATATTTATCCTGTAACCCTATACTGCAGTTTGCAGATCCTTTTTGAGTGTCAGCCATGTGGATGAGTCACGGCCATTGCCTGACCAATTTGCTCTCTGTGAAATCCTGAGAGAATATTTTCTCTCCATGTGACTCTCCTTAGGCCCACTCTACATAATCAATCATGTTGCTGTGTGGCACCATAATCTCCTTGATCAGAAAATTTGGGACACACCTGAGTTACATGATGTTAGAGTACACGTTCTCCTATGTCCTGAGTCTTCACTGACCTTGAAAAGCTAGGGCCAAAATGTTGGCTGACCTTTCAGCCCTTTTTTTCCTCTAATTTTTGCAAACTTAGGTTTTTAACCCTCCAGAAGAGAAGCTTCTTATTACCTTACAACACATGCAGTTGGGTATAACCTCACTATCTGTCTGAATATCAAACATCTTAGGCATAACATGGAACAGGTATTTTCCATCAAATATTGTTATGTTCAACTTTAAGTCCCTATAGAATATAACATGTGGCCATTTTATTATTCCTTTATATTTCATTTGTTCTATAAATCTCTTATGTCAGATTGATTTTAGTTTCAGGATGTGTGTCCCTCCCCTTCCTTCCAATTATCTGTATTTTAGCTGAACTTCTCTGAGTAGAGTTTTTTTCCTGAGTAGCCTGAATGAGGCTCCTCCTTTACTGTCATGTTGTCTCCCCTTTTATCCTCCTTCAATGCCATGCAATCAGTGAATGAAATATAATTAGAGAATAGGGGTCTATCGTCCAATCACTTAGCTGTCTGTGTTCCATAAGAGAGCAATTTGACTTAGTCATAAACCTAATCAAACTGTAGTGCACATCTACTGTTGTAAAGTAATTGCATTGCAAATGTACAATAAATGTATTAGAAAAATAGAAGGGTGAAGGAAAATAACTTCATGAAATACAGACAATATATGTCTGTGAAAGGTTTTCTATTTCTCTTTCATTTCAAATACTGTATAAAGTTCACTCACACAATTGGGTTTATGTGTAAATACAATTGACTGGTTCTCATTGCAGAGATCCAATTCCCACTCTTTAGCTAATAATATCTCTCTTTTGTTTCACCTCATTACTTCAAGCTTTTCTCTACTGTTCTAAACTCAGTAATTTCACTCTCTCCTCATTGTCTACACCATTACAAATATTTGCAAACAGTGATCCTGCCTTAGCCTGGTACTTATCATGTAGCAAAAGCCTTCAGTGTCTTTAATACTTAATAAGTAGGCCAGGGTCTTAACCATTTTTGTCTCCTGTAATTTCAACTGTCTAGCATGTTATGATAATTATCTAATGCAATCCTCTACAGTGCAATGTTAGATTCAAAATTCATTTTGCTTCCCCTGGCAAATGCTATCCTGGGTATAACTGTTCTGTGAGGTTATCAGAATCACCCAAGCTTATCACTGAGCCCGAGATAGCCAGAGACTTTGATCATGAGATTTAAATTGTAGCAGCCACACCCACACTACTGGATAGCATTGGGCAAGTCAGTATTTTTATTGATTTTATTTTTTACCCTATAAAGTTCAAGCAGATTAGCACTAAGAGGCCTTCTAAATCTATGACTGGAAGGCTAACCTATATTTTTAGAGTATCCTTTTAAAACCTAAATCTAATCAAGTCACTCTTTCCTAAGAGCCTGTAGTTACTTCCAATAGCACTTCAATGAAATCAAACTTCTTTACAAAGCCAGTCTAAGCTCTACATAATCCAGCCTCTGGATTTTCAACTCGGTTTGTACCACCTTTTCCACTTATTAAGGTTATGTTCATCCAGATAAAATTCTGAGACAAGGATATGACTCCAAGTAGCTTATGGGAAAGGAAAGTGATAAGAGAATGAAGAAGAGAGATAGTGAAGGGAAAGAAGCCCATCAAAGGTGTGTGATCAAGTAGCTTATCACAATGGGTGATCCATGTCCCACTGAGGATACTGGAGGAGCAGCAAAAAGCACAGACCCTGCCGTGGGTTATCCCTCTGAAGGATGATGGTGACCCACCAACTCCCACTCACTGTAACTTAGGAATAGTTTGGGAGAATCAACTCCCTGAAACCTCCATCCTGCTCAGAATGTTGACCCACTATATCAACATGAAAAGCTACCTGTTCACACAGGATACCAACTGCCAGGCCAGTGTGGTCAGTTCTTGAGTACATCTACTGTTCTACTGTTTCCTAACATGTAGATATGCAGGCCTTTTTATGTGTCCCTGGGATTGTCATCCTTCTCTCGCTGGGGAACTCAGTGCACAGGACCCTTGTGCCTCAGACAGTTTGAAAGGTTGCATTACTTTCCCAACCAACTCTTTTTTGATCTTTTATTTACTTATTTATTTATTTGTTTGGCACAAAGACTTGTAGCAATCCTCCTGTCTCAATCTCCCCAGCACTGGGATTACAGGCATGAACCAGTTTCTATCAGCCAAGTCTTCTGTAGCTGCCTTATTAGCATTCTACATTTCTTTTGTTTCTAGACTTTTTTTTCAATACCTGAAATTGAACCCAGGCCTTGCACAATGAGCTACATCAACTTACAAAAAAATGTAAAACAAGATCTTGCTAAGTTGTTACTACTGTTTAGATCTAAAATGTTCCCCCAAAGTCTCATGTTTAGAGGTAAGACTTGGGCAAAAGGGGCAGCTTGCTGGAAGAATGACTTCAAAGGGTGTATTCTTGCCCTTAGTGCCTCCCTTCACTCTCTGCTTCCTGTCTGCCATGTGGGGAGTAGCTTTACTTTCCTGCCCTTCTGCCATTCTATTTCTGTCTTGGAGATAGCATGCCATGAACTGAACCCACTGAAGGCATAAGCCAAAATAAACTTCTCTTCCTTTAAATTGTGGCTATTGGGCATTTTGATCCAGCAACAGGAAATTAACTAATACAGTTGCAAACCTTTCTATGCTTCAGGCAAGAATTGCGATTTTTCTGGGAATCTTGTTCATTTCTATTTAAATTTTTTCATTAAAAAATGAAGAAATTAAATTGTTTCTTAAGTTTTATATTAGCCCCAGTGTTCTCTCAGTCTATTAAGTGAGAAACATAAATAAGGGCCTCACATATTCTTGGAATTCGTTGTAGAAATTTGTTTAAATGATACCACAGTGACATATGTACACCCATGTTTATAGCAGTGCAGTTTGGGATAGCTAAATCTTGGAAACAACACAAATAACCATCAATCAAGGAATGGATAAAAACCACATGGTCTAAATACCTACCAACCCAAATGCAAGGAACCTTGGGTATGCCATGCCAGTACAGGAACCGGGCATGATGGCTCACACCTGAATCCCCACACTAGGGAGGCTGAGACAAGAAGATCACTATGAATTCAAACTGCATAGTGAGACCCTGTATCAAAAAATAAATAAATACTGATACCTTTGAACTAAGCTACTGCACTGCAGATGGTAATTTGCAATAGTAGTTTCATTTTTGGAGTGAATGTCATTCTGGTATTCTGAATATGGGCGGCTTGTCATGACATGCCAGTTACTGCTATGATGTCTCTCCGGTAGGTGGATGTTCAAGAAGAAAGGGGTGGGGAATCAAAGTAAGAGACAGGAAAAGGAATATTGTGGGACTGTCCTGCTTCAAGGTTGTA
>NW_004524749.1:5012806-5016991 GCF_000260255.1 Octodon degus
TTTCTTTTTTTTTTCTTTCTTTCTTTCTTTCTTTCTTCTTTCTTTCTTTCTTTCTTTCTTTCTTTCTTTCTTTCTTTCTTTCTTTCTTTCTTTCTTTTGGCAGAACCAGGGATTGAACTCAGGCCCTTATGCTTGCCAGGGAAGTGCTTATTCTACTGAGCCATCTCCCCGGCCCTTAATTTATTCTTTAATTCCATCTGTGACCCATTGGTTGTTCAGGAGGGTGTTACTTAATTTCCAGGTGTTTATGTGGTTTTTGCAGTTTCTTTGGCCCTTAATTCCCAATTTCATTGAACTATGGTCATGTCTCAATTACTCTTCTCTCATTGCTGGTACAAAATGCCCAACACCCAAAATGTAGGAAGGAAAGGTTTATTCAGCTCACAGACAGTGGAGGTTTCAGTTCATACTCAGCTGGCTCCAAGGCAGAGTGGCGCATGGCACAGAGAGTAGTTTTTCATGGTGGCAGCAATGATCAAGAGAGCAAAAGCAGAAGCAACATCTCAGGCAGCTAGCTAGCCTCTCTCCCTTTCTCACATTGTAATGCAGAACATCTGCCCCAGGGCACTAACATCCATAATCCCAGCATTGGATCATGAATCAATCACAAACTCCAGAAGCTGCCTCATGATTGCATGAGGCTTTGGGGGGACAACTAGACACAAACCATAAAAGGTCAGATAATATACATGGCATAATTTCAAATATTTTCCATTTACTTGTGCATGTTTAATGGGCTAATATAGGGTCTATTTTAGAAAATGTCCCAAATGCAACTGAGAATGTATATTCTGAGATTTGTTTCCAGGTTTGTTTCATTTCTTTTTGTTTGTTGGTTTTGGTTATATTGTTTGGGTTTTTTTTTCTGACTTTGTGTCTCATTAAGCTATTTATATGTGACAGTGGGGTATTAAGATCCCCATTAAAACTGTGTTATTGCTTTTCCAAGTTCTCATGTCTATTATATTTGTTTTTATATAGTTAAATGTTCCTATATTTGATGCATATATTATTACAATTTTTATCTTCTCTCAAAGTTATCATCTAACAAATGTGTAGCAACCTTCTTCATCTCCTTTGACCATTCTTGATTTGAAGTTAATGTTTTCTGCAAAAAAGATAGCTACCCCTGGTTTTTTTTCTGAGTTTCTGTTACACAAAATATTGTTTTCCATCTCTTGAATTTTAATGGATGAATTTCTTTTTGAGTTGAATGTGTTTCTTGTATACAATATATTATTGGACCTTGTCTCTTGATCCATTCTTCCAGTCTGTTCTGTTGTTTTTTGATTGGTGAATTGAAGCTATTTACACTAATGGTTATAATTGATACTCATTACTTATCTTCTTTGATGTATTATTTTCTTTCTTTATTAATTTTATTGAGAAACAAATAGCAATGAGACAGTTTCAAAACAGGTTAGTAGGACAGTTACAATAATTAATACATTGCATTTTTTTCTTCATAGTAGTTATTCATAGTACAAGATGCAGACATGATATCCTGTCCAAACATAGTACAAAATTTTCTTCTCATTGAATTAAGCAAAAATACCTGCATATCTATCCTAACTATTTTGTATATACAGATACAAAATGGTCCTTCATTTATGTTTCCTTTTTTTGTTTATTTTTGTCAGAGAAGTCTATTCCATTACAATTCATATACTTTAGGTGCATGAATTCAGCAAAGTAATCCAATATAATCCAGTAGTCCATAATAGTAGTGGCTTCTCCATAGGACTGGCAGTGTCAGAAGTTGTTGACTTAAGCCTTTTACAGCTCAGCATATTAATATGGCTTTACTTTATATATCTCGTTTTTATACTTTTCTGCAGCGTGGTTGAGAACAAGATAAAGCAAGACCTATATAACAAGCAGTGTAACTTCTGTATATTCCAAGGTCATTCAAATCCCCTCAGGATTTACCCTGAAATCCTCTACTGCAGTTTGTAGATCCTTTGTCAGCATCAGCCATGTGGATGAGTCACAGCCATTGCTTGGCTAATCTGCTCTCTGTGAAAGCCTGAGAGAATGTTTTCCCTCCATGTGACTCTTCTTAGGCACACTCTACATCATTGATCACTTTCCTCTGTAGCTCCATAATCTCCTAGATCAGAAAATTTCGGACACCACTGAGTTACAAGGCGTTACAGTGCAGGTTCTGTTACATCCTGAGCCCTCACTGACCTTGAGTGGCTAGGGCCAAAATGTTGGTTGCCCTTGTAGCCCTTCTTTTTAGTACTTTGTAGTCTGCAAACTTAAGTTGTTGACCCTCCAGAAGAAAAGCTTACTGATATTATTACCCTATGACATAGGCAGTTGAGCTTAACCTCACTATCTGTCTGAATATCAAACATCTTACACATAACATGGAACAGGTATTTTCCATTAAGTATTTATATGTTGAACTTTAAATCCCTACAGAATGTAAAGAAACAAAAAAAGAAAAAGAAAAATTAAAAATATGAATAAACAATTACCTATTCTTACACAGAAATTTAGAAATCTAACCATATACAACATTAGAGCAGGACAGTCCTGTGACATTTTTTTCCCCTTGTTTCTTGTTTTCATTCATTATCCCCTTTTTTAAAAAAAATAAATATTTACTTGAGAGACAGTATAATCATAATTGATATGACATGACAAGCAGTACATATTTAGAAGACCAGAATGACAGGCATTCCAAGCATGGTCCTAGTATTACACATTGCTATCTTCAGCGCAGTTGTTTAGTTCACAGGTATCAGCATATATAGTTAGTCAAGGTGAGAATCCTACCAATTAACTGCCATGACATATTATTTTCTTGCTGTTGATTTCCTACTCTTCTCTTCTGTTAAATCTTTTTTTTGTACAGTGTCTTAGTATGTATCCTGGACTCATAGTGATCCTCCTGACTCAGCCTCCCCAGCTATGGGATTACAGGTGTGTGCCACCATGCCTGATTTTGATGGTCAACACAGTGTACCCAGGGTTCCAGGCCTAGCACAGCATGTGGTACCAGAGTTCAAACCCAGGTCCTTCTGCTTGCCAGGTAGGTGCTTAAACTGTCAAGCTATCTTCACAGCCCATACCCTTCTCTTCTCTTTAAATATTTGCCCTGCTTGATGGTTTCTTTCTGTTATCATTCTTGGAACTGTGGTCATTTTTGTCTCTGTCTAGAATATCTTTCAGTATACTTTGTACTATTAGCTTGGTGATCATGAATTACTTAAGTTGTTCTTTGTTATGAAAGTATGTGGTTTTTCCATTAATTTGAAAGATAGTTTGCATGGTATATCAATCTGGGTTGGAAGTCATTTTCTTTCAGGACTTGTAATACTTCACTCGAAGGTCATCTTGACTTGTGTTGAGAAGACTGCCATGTTTCTGATGGGCTTTCCTTTACAGATGATCTTTTCTTTTCTCTAACAGCTTTTAATATTCTGAAATTAGGCTGAATTTCTTGGATCTTGATTGTTACATGTCTGGGTATAGATTTATTTTGACCATAACTAATTAGAGTTCTGCATCCCTCACTTATGTGTATGTCAGATTCTTTTCCAAGGCTTGGGAAATTTTCTGCTATTATTTCTGAAAATATTTTTTAATATTTTGGCAGTGTCTATCTTCCATTTGTTGTGTTATTTCCAGACAGAGATAGGGTCTGTTCCCAGTCCCACATACCTTGACTCTTCCTTGTCCTTGCTCAGCCTTCTGTGTTCCATTTTTTTTAATATCATTTTTGTTAGCTCCTACTTTTTCATTGCCACCTATTATGCTTCAGTATTTTTCTTTGCATTTCTTGCAGCTGTTCAATTGTTATTTTCTGGAGGGTTTTTTTGTTGTTATTTTTAAAGAAATCTTTCATGATCCCTAGCAGTGATCTTCTCTTCAAGGTCTGAAAGTCTATCTTCAGTTTCATTCAAGCAGTTCTGCCAGATTTCACTGGAATTTTTAATTCCCTGGATATCTGTTGGAAGCTGTTTCACACATTCTATTTCTTTCCTATATTGATCATTCACAGTTTTCATCATTTTCCTATCATCATCATTTTTTATCTATCTCTACTCTGGGTTTGCTAAGAAATTCCTTTACGAATGTTGACATTTCTTTGTTTACCTGAGAAATTATTTCTCTCAGGTAGATTAGAACAAAGGCATAAGTAAAAGACCAAAAAAAAAAAAAAAAAAAAAAAAA
>NW_004524749.1:5017091-5020833 GCF_000260255.1 Octodon degus
AGAAAGAAGAAAGAAAGAGAAAAGAGAAGTCAGCCAAGCTCATTTTCTTCAAGAAAATAAGGGGCTTACACAGAGAAACTCATAAGAAACAGGTTACCACTGGTCTGTTATCTTCAAAAGAATCAGTGCCTTGGTTCCTGGTTTTCTTGATTCTACTTCCAGCACTTTATGGATTCTGGCACATCATTGTGTATATGAAGAATAAATTCCTTTTCTTGCTTAAGTTAGTTTAGCATGGGCTTCTATCCCTTAAAACTGTTCTGAGATAGCGACAGACAACATTTCCCAGTGCACATGACAAATGTGTTTGCATTTATCAAAGTGATATTTCAATGGGTCCGTGGTCAAATAAGTGCCCTCGGCTTCTCTGCACTTTGTCGCTTCATTTAGAATCACTTGGAGTAGGGTTCACTCTGCAGTTCGAAGACAGAGCTCTTTATGTGGCTTTTTCATATGATAATGTAGAGTATATTTTCAGCCTAGCCTTCAATCAAATGGGCATCGCCTTAAGGAGATATAATTACAGCTGCTATTTTGCTGGCTTTCACTGGAAGACAAAGCAAACAGTGTGCTAAGAAATTATTTTCAATGATGACACTCTGAACAACAGAGAGAAGAGGGTGAGCTACCAAGGAGGAACTACATATTCCCATCTGTAGAATCTTAATCCTCACAGGACAATGCCCCTGTACACTAAAGGGGCATGAGGACTGGTGGGTGAATACCTCAATAGATTGCAAAATGATAAATGCTCACAAATCCAACACATCCAAATAACATAAGAAAAAATGGCCTTGATTACCAGCACATCAAATCAATAATAACCACTTAAGAATCCACTGGAAATAACTGAAGTAAAAAAGGTAAGTTGCTTTTTGTTTTTGTTTTATTTTTGTTTCATATTGCTTTGTAAATGTAAGCAAAGTCTCAAAGAAAATGTGTATCTGCCAGTGGATATTCAGTATTGCAATAGCTTGAACTTTTTTGTAATTCACAGTTACACAAATCTTCAAAAATAGCAGAAATTATCAACAGTGCCAATGTATTCACTTTTTTGTTTGTTTGTTTTGCAGAAAAATAGTAAAACAAAGTTTCTGAACAAAATAATAGGATAATAACAATTATTGACACATTATGTGTTGTTTTCTTTAAAGTAGTTGTTCAGGGGATGAGATATAGGCATAAAACTTTCTCCAATCAATATTAGCACAAACCTTCCACTTTAATGAACTAAGAGATACTAAAAGAATGGCTGATTTACATTCTCTCCCCTTTCCCTACTGTCCTTTCCCCTTTCACCCACCTTAATTCCTTTTTCCTTTTGAATAATTTTCTGCAATTTTACAATATCTGTTGTGACTTGATGGAAAATACCTGTTCCATGTTATGCCTAAGATGCTTGAAATTCAGACAGACAGTAAAGTTAAACCCAACTGCATAAGATGTAGGGTAATAATAAGCTTCTCTTCTGGAGGGTTAATAACCTAAGTTTGCAGACTAAAAATTAAAGAAATAGAAGGGCTGCAAGGACAGCCAACATTTTGACCATATCCTTTCAAGGTCAGTGAAGACTCAGGACATAGGAGAACCTATACTATAACATGTAACTCAGCTGTGTTCCAAATTTTCTGATCAAGGAGATTATGGGGCCACAGAGCAACGTGATCAGTGATGTAAAGTATGCCTAAGGCGAGTCACCTGGTGAGAAAACATTCTCTCAGGCTTTCACAGAAAGCAAATTGGTCAAGCAATAGCCATGACTCATCCACATGGCTGACACTCACAAAGGATCTGCAACCTACAGCACAGGGTTACAGGATAAATACTGAGGGTACTTGACTGACCTTATCAGATACAAAAGTTACATTTCTTGTTATATAGGTCTTGCTTTATCTTGATCTTAACCATCCAGCAAGAAAGTATAAAAGCGAGGTATATAAAGTAAAGCCATATTAATATGCTGAGCTGTGAAAGGCTCAAGTCAGTAACTTCTGTGGATAACCTACTACTATTGTGGACTGGTGGACTGTGTTGGATTGTTTTGCTGAATTCACACACCTATAGTATTTAGATGCCAATGGAATACCCATTTCTGACAGTACTAAACAAAAGGGGGATACAAATGAACGACCATTTTTTATCTGTATATTCAGAATAGTTAGGATAGCTATATAGATACTTTCAGTTAACTCAATGAGAAGAAAGATTTGTAGTAATAGTTTTTGCACAGGATATTCTGTCTGAATCTTGTACTATGGATAACCACTAAGAAGATAACAATGTACAATGTATTAATTATTGAGACTCTCCTATTAATCAGTTGGAAACTGTCTCATTGATATTTGTTTCTCAATAAAATAAAAAATAAATAATTTAAAAATCAATATATATTGTGCATTTTAAACTTTATTGGCCTTTAAATTTTTCACACCAGGGAGCAAAAATAATATTTACAAATGTGAGTCTGATTTATTTCACTTATGAATATCATCTCAAGTTGCATACATTTACCTATTAAAGTCTCAAGTTCATCATTCTTTATAGGTTACTGTATAAAAATTGTTTTAAAGTACCACATCTTTTTATCCATTCCTCAGTTGATGGACATTTGAGTTGTTTCAAGATTTAGCTACTACACATTGTGCTGGTATAAACATAGATGCACATATATCACTGGGACCCCTAATTCTAGCTCTTTGCAGGATCTCCACACTGATTTCCACACTAGTTATGCCAGGTTATACACTACCAATATTAGAGAAGTGTTCCTTTTTCCCCACAGTCCCACTAGTATTTATTATTGGTTGGTATCTTCATAACAACCATTTTTCTGGGGTGAGATGGAAACTCAGAATTGTTTTAATTTACATCCTTGAATTACCAGTGATGATGATATTTTTTCATATGCTTATTTGCCATTTGTAACTGTTCATCTTGGAAGTGTGTTTTCATCTCCAATGCCCATTTCTTTTCACTATGTTGGTGATTTCTTTTACTGTTCAAAAGCTTTTTAATAAGATGAGATCCAAAAGCATTTCCTTTGCAGCTTGGTTTTTGTTCATGAACTCACTGCCGACCCTTATGTCGTTAACATTTCTATCTACTTTCTCCTCCAGAAGATTTAGTCTTTCTGTTTTCATATTTAGATCTTTAATCAATTTTAACATTAGTTTAGTGCATGGTGATAGGCATGGGTCTAGTTTTAGTCTTCAGCATGTAAAGAGCTAGTTTTTTCAGCATCATTCATTAAAGAGACTATCTTCCAATGAATATGATTGATCCCTTTGCCAAAGATAAGGTAGCTGAGTGTGTTTGTAGTTGTGTCTGATTTTCTAACCTATTCCACTGATCTTTAGGTCTGGTGGGGTTTTGCCAATACCATGCTGATTTCATCACACTAGATTTGTAGTATAATTTCAAGTCAGAGATTGCAATGCCTCCTATCTTGCATTTTTGCTCAGGAGTGCCTTTGCTATTCTAGGTCACTTCTGGTTCCAGATAAGTTATAGGAATTTTTTTCTCTAATTCTGTAAGGAATGTTAGTAGTATGCTGATCAGGATTTCACTGAATCTGCATAACAATTTCGGGATTATGGCCATTTTCACTATGGTGATTGCTCCAATCCATGAACAAGGAATAACTTTCCATTTCCTAAAATCTAGATTCCTAGAAAGGTATAAATTACCACAACTGAATCAATGTCGCGCACAACCTCGCCAGCAAGGACGACGCAACACACAG
>NW_004524749.1:5020933-5021868 GCF_000260255.1 Octodon degus
AAAAAAAATTAAAAAAAAATCACGCCGAGATATATAATAGTCAAGATCCCAGAAATTCAGCACAAGAATAATGTACTGAAAGCCGCTAGAGAAAAGAAGCAGATCACAGTCAAAGGAAAACCCATCAGAATTATGGCTGACTTCGCTTCACAAACCATGAAGGGAAGAAGAGCATGGAGCAGAGTACTTCAAGGCCTCTATGAAAAAATTACAGCCCAGACTATTAAACCCTGCAAAACTCTCTTTCAATTTTCATGGGGAAGTGAAATACTTTCATGACAAAGAACAGCTAAAGAATTTCATGATGACAAAGCCAAACCTACACAGGCTACTGAAAGATGTTCTAAAGAGGGACTAAAATGATCATAACTCCATGAATGATATCAGAAGCAACCAACAAATAGGGCAAGCAATTAAACACAGGAGAAAAAGGAGTAAATGACAATGGGTAAATAACATGGCAACCATAAGTCAATACATCTCAATTCTAACCATCAATGTAAATGGACTCATTTCACCAATTAAGAGAAACAGACTGGCGCAGTGGATTAGGAAAGAAAATCCAACAATATTCTGTATAAAAGAAACATATTTAACTCATAAAGACATTCACAGGCTGAAAGTCAAAGGATGGAACACAATGCTGCATGCCCCAGCACCTCAGAAAAAAGCAGTGCTAGCAATCCTATTCGCAGAGAGTCTCAACTTCAAACAACAATGATCAAGAAAAATAAAGAAGGCCACTATATACTGGTTAGGGGAAAAATTCAAGAGGAAGAGGTAACACTCATAAATATATATGCACCAAACACAGGAGCACACAACTAAATAAAGTATATCTTAATGGACATGAAAAATTTAATATCCAATATCACAATTTTAACAGGAGACCTTAACACACCCTTATCTCCAAAAGATAGGTCAACCAGACAAAA
>NW_004524749.1:5021968-5023223 GCF_000260255.1 Octodon degus
AAAAAAAAAAAAAAGGAATGGAAAAAACAGCAAAAAGAAAAAGAAAAAGAAAGTACAATAAATTCCTCTGATGCTCCCTGAGAGCCCAAAACTACTGGATAACATTGCGACCCCTGCAGTAGATTTTGTGCTGATTTGAGGATCATCTTAGCCTGCAGATGTGAGAGACTTATGTCAGAGTCTTCAACCAGTACTTTCTGTATGTCCTTTAGCAGCTTCCCACTTCTTATTCTATTTCTATTGCCAGTGTCTCTCTTCCACTTGTTGTGTTATTTCCAGACAGAGATAGGGTCTGTTCCCAGTCCCACATACCTTGACTCCTCCTGGTCCTTGCTCAGCCTTCTGTGTTCCCCCTCCACTGGCAAGTCTCTGTCTTCTCAGTTGGTTTGTTGCAGGGTGGGGTGGGATACTATGATATGGTTCAGTCCTCTACTCCTGTTGTTGCAGTCTAAGCCTGCTCAGTCCCAATTCTTACTTCTCCCCCAAAGTGGGGTGCTAACTTTCCATGTGTTGCTTTACACAGTCACTTATCTCTGTTGGTGTCTGTAAATTCCTCAAACAAGATGAGGAAGTGTCCTGGGGTATCTTTCTGTTTCTGCCCCCAGAAGCACAGGGACAGCCTGGGGATGCACAATCGCACGGTGCATGGTTATTTAATTCCTTGTCCTCTCTAACCATGGATCATGGGAGAGGGCTTAGCTGTCCCATTATTAGGCACCCCTGTAGTCTATGATCTTGCTCCTAGTGGTCCTAGTTAGTGCTCTGGTGCATAGAAGGAATGGGAAAGAAAGAAAAGGAAAAGAAAAGAAAAATGAGGACAAAAATGAAAGGAAAACCAGCTGATTGTCAGGAAGGGAGCAGTTCATGTCCGCAGAATTTACTGCTGGACTGTAGCATCTTCTGTTTGAAGGAAGGCAGAAGAGGCAGGGAACCTTATATCCTAACTCTATCCTGTATGGTTTGATTTAGCCATACTATCTTAGTATATCCTCCTTTCTTCTCCTTCTCCTTTTTCTTCTCCTTCTTCTCCTTCTCCTCCTTCTTCTCCTTCTCCTCCTCCTCCTCCTGCTCCTCCTGCTCCTCCTCCTCCTTCTCCTTCTCCTTCTCTTTCGTCTTCTCCTCCTCCTCCTCTTTCGTCTTCTCCTCCTCCTCCTCTTTCGTCTTCTCCTCAAACAAGATGAGGAAGTGTCCTGGGGTATCTTCTCCTTCTCCTCCTCTTCCTCCTCCTCCTCCTCCTCCTCCTCCTCCTTCTTCT
>NW_004524749.1:5023376-5025279 GCF_000260255.1 Octodon degus
CTTCTTTTTCCGCCCCCTCTTCTTCCTCATTCCCTGTTTCCTCTTCCTCGTCTGACTCCTTTTCCTCCTTCTCATCCTCCTTCTTCTCCACCTCCTTCTTCTCTTTCCTCTTTGAATTCCAAGTACGGGATCTGGGGAGATATCTCAGCTGTCTAATCCTACCTGGAAATAAGAAGAACCTGGGTTTGATCTGCAGTACAAAATGCTGTGCCAGTCGCAGAACCCCAAGCAGGATATGCCAATCACGGAAACTGGTTCTGGGGACTCACGACTGTAATCCAGTGCTGATGAGACTGAGCCAAAGAGATCACTAAATATTCCTGAGTTGCTTAGGAAGACCCTGTACCAAATAAATAAGATTTTTGAAAATAAAATAAAAACGAAAGTTTAAAAAAAAATCAGGATTTACAATAGCACCAAGGAAAATGAAATACCTTGGAATTGAACTAACTAAAGAAGTCAAAGATCTTTTCAAGGAAAATAACAATATTCTGAAAAAAGAGATCATACAGGATTTCAGAAAATGGAAAGATATTCCATGCTCCTGGATAGGAAGAACCAACATTGTGAAGATGGCCACACTCCCAAAATTCCTCTACAGATTTAATGCATTCCCTATCAGACTACCACCAACATATCTCACAGAAGTTGAGAAATCATTCCCAAAATTTATCTGGAACCAGAAAAGACCTAGAATAGCAAAGACAATCCTGGCAATAAACACAAGGCAGAAGGCATTGCAGTTCCTGACTTGAAATTATACTACAAGGCTACTGTGATAAAATCAGCATGGTACTTGCAACAAAAGAGACCTGAAGATCAATAGAATATATTGGAGGACGCTGAAGCACCTATGAACACACTCAGCCACCTTATCTTTGACAAAGGGGCCAAACATACTCACTGGAAGAAAGATGGCCTCTTTAACAAATAGTGCTGGAAAAACTGGCTCTCTACATGCCAAAAACTAAAACTTGACCAAGGTCTATCACCATGCACTAAACTAAAGTGAAAATGGACTAAAGATCTAAACATTAAAGCAGAGACACTAAATCTCCTGGAAGAGAAAGTGGGAGGAACTCTTGAAGACATAGGGGTAGGCAAAGAGTTCATGAACAGAAATCAAATTGCATGAGAAACAGTTGAAAGAATTAACAACTGGGACCTGCTCTACTGAGAAGTCTTTTCATGTCAAAAGAAATTACCAACAAAGTGAAAAGGCAACCCATAAATTTGAAAAAAATAATGACAAATAAGTACTAAGACAAAGGTATATTTTCCAGAATTTATAAACAACTAAAAAAACACTACAGCCCCCAAATTTAAAGACCCAATACAGAAATGGGCATCCAAGATGAAAATAAGCTACTCAGGGGATGAAATTAAAGAAGCGAATAAATATATGAAAAAATGTTCCACATCACTAGCCATCCTCGAAAAACAAATTAAAACAACATTGAGATATTATCTCACCCCAGAAAGAATGGCTATCATAAAGAAATCACCCAACAACAAATGTTGGAGAGGCTGTGGGAAAAAAGGAACCCTTCTCCACTGCTGTTGGGAATGTAGACTGGTGCAACCCTTACGGAAATCAGTGTGGAGACTCCTTAGAAAAGTTGGACTGGAAATCCCATTTAAATGAGCTATTCCTATTCCTCTACTGGGAATTTTCCCAGAGGATCTGAAAACATCATATCACAGTGATATATGTGTGCCTATGTTTATACCAGCACAATTTGTGATTGCCAAATCTTGGAAACAACCAAGATGCCCATCATCTGAGGAATGGTTGAAAAAGATGTGGTATTTTTACACAATGGAGAATTATTCAGCTATTAAGAATGATAAATTCCAAGCCTTTCTATTGAAGTAGATGCCACTTGAACATATACTCATAAGT
>NW_004524749.1:5027410-5028403 GCF_000260255.1 Octodon degus
TGTTTATCAATAAAATTATGGGAAAAAGAAAAAATAAAGTGGCTATATAAAACTATATAGCCAAAACAATGAAAGTTTTAGACATACATTATTTTTTTCCAAATAGCTATATTCTCAAGTAAAATTGCAGAATAGTAAATACAGAATATATTTTCTAGCCATTCATTTTGTGTCTTGTTATGGTTTGTGTCTTGTTGTGCCCCCAGAGTCTCATGCAGTCATAGGGCAGGAACTTCTAGAGTTTTTGATTAGCTCATGATCCACTGGTATTATGGGTGATCCAAGGCTGGGATTATGTGTTTTGGAACTGATGGGATTATGGGTGTGTGTACTTCCCCCAGCCTGGGGCAGAGAACCTAAATGTAACTTAAGGGAGACAGACTTCCTCTGCATTGACATTGTTGCTGCTACTCCGCCCATTTGCTCTTTGCCCACACCATGAATTGCTGCTCTCTGCTATGTGCCACTTTGCCTTAGACCCAGCTGGGTATGGACTGAACCCTCCAATATTGTGAGCTAAATAAATCTTGCCTTCCTTCAAAAAAATAAAATCAAATCAAAAAACCAAGAGGACATAAAGACTCAGAAAAAGAACCTAAGTGAATTATGAAATGTCCAGAATTTAGTTAACAGTAATATCCTAACATTAATTTCTTACTTTTGACAAAGACACAATGGTTCTATAACATGTTAAGTTCAGGGAGAAAAAGGAAAAGGCATACTTAAAGTTCAATGATTCAGGTGAGTGAGACGACCAGGGCCACGGGATCCTAAACAGACCCAGAGCGCAGGCCTGGAGAATGAGTGAGACGACCAGGGCCGCGGGATCCTGAACAACCCAGAGCACAGGCCCGGCGAGTGAGTGAGACTTCCTGGGCCCAGGGATCCTCTCCTGACCCAGGCTGCAGGCCCAGCAGGGAACCCTTCAGCAGAACTCCCTGCAAGGAGGCTAGAGGCAAGACCCACACAGCTGATTCAGGAGCAGAACATCTT
>NW_004524749.1:5030312-5041177 GCF_000260255.1 Octodon degus
TCAGTCTCTCTAAACGTTTGATATTCCAGCCTTTTCTTTTTTTAAATGCCTCATCTAGCATTTTAGAAGATGAAAATCCTAAGTGCCCTGATTTGATTCTGCACATTCACATATTTATCAAATTATCACCTCATACCAAATAAATGTGTACAACATGTTAATACTCAATATCCTTCCATTATTTTATGTTTGAAGACAAAATATGTCAGATACCACATATCAAGGCCTTAAAGCTAAACCCTGAACCTCAGTTGTAATAAAAAAAAAAGTGTGATTCCCAACTGGATCAAATCCTGATCATCACTGACTTTTCAGATATTTTAACACAGATAAAGAAGACTGAAATCAATTACTACCAAAACTTGAAGCTAGAATATCTAAATTGGGACATGTATGTAATAGAAAATTTTTAAATGATCCTAACAAACTCAGTGTTACTCTTTTCCAACTTCAAGTAACTTAAGAGCTGCTCTGCAGCCACTAAGTTCCTTAAATTAATGTTTTTCAAAAATTAGTTGTCTAAAATAAGTTTTATTTATTTATACCCAAATTTAATTGCAAAGTTTGAAATCTGGGCATGGAAATATGAATATATTGAGTACCTGGACACTAAGGAATTGCTGCACCTAATGTTAACAATCAACTAAATTGCCATACATCTTCTTTTAATACCTGCAAGATGACATCTGTGCTATAGATCATCTTAGTAAGAGTCATACAGCTTTTCCCTTGAAGATGCATACCAAGTGCAGAATTCAGGTATTCTATGTGCTTATGGACCTCATAATTCATTGTCTACATGAAATGGACTGCTTTTGAAAACTTAGAGACTGCAACTTTCACTTTTCAAATTGTATAGCTAGCAGATTTCATTTACAGTATATTGCAACAAGTCCCTGGGAGTTTTCACTGAAGCCCATAAATCAGAATCAGTTAAGAAAAATGTTCAAGAGAATTTCCCATTTCTGCAGATAGACAAGGTTGAGAAATATCGAGGTAGAGTTATACAGTGTGAAATGATACTTTCTAAAGGGTTCTTTTGAGCAATTTATTAAGAATTTGTCAAAGACATGCCAAGTGCTCATCAGTGAATTAAACATGTATTATAATGCTTATCATAGCATTTAAAGATCATGATGCTTATCACTTAGATTGTACTTAACTTGCTCAAAACATTTTCAATTCTAATTACATATTCTCCCACGTGTACCTGCGTAGAGAAATGAGCACTTATAGAAGGAAGAAATACCCTGACTCACAAATAAAAAAATTCATCAAAGGAGGCCTGGGAACTTGAGTATAGCATTAGATATGTAGGCAAATGTATAACAACTTGAACTTTAACCAGAAATCTAAGTCAGCTCCCTGAACAACCATTTGAAGTTCAATCTTCTCATCAAAATGAACCTTCATGCTTTTTTTTCCTGAAGTTTTAGCTGTCCTATACAGAGTCTTTCGAGGTTTAAGCTAATTATGTGGAAGAAACGGGAAACTTAGCATTCTTTTTCCCAAATATGAGATTTTTCATTTCAGAAATCCAGCTCAACAAATATGGTTTAAACATATTCCAGTTTCATGAATTCCTTTCCTTTATGTTTCTTAGTTTTTAAAAGAACTTCACAGTTTCTCAATGAGACTATCATTTTGATGGAGAGAATAAACCAAAGAAGAGTATACTGTCACAGGTAATAATTTTGCCATTAAAACTATAAAGTAAGAATTTTGCCCAGAGAAATTGAAGTTTCAAATTTTAAATTTGGCCACTCAATGGCCAAAATAAAAAACTTTCATTTTAATGTCAAATTATGAACAGCAATGATAGCTGTAATAGCAGTTCTTATCCAAATGTGCATACCCTTTAATCTAGGAGAGAACTTCTAGGAATCTGCCTCACAATCACACTATGTACAGTATATGCACAAGTATATTTATTGAAGCAGTGTTCATAATAGGAAAAAAGTTAAAATTCTCTCAAATGCCCCTTGATGTTGAATTGCATAATGAATACATTTGTCTTAGTTCAGACTGGATGTTATAATAAAATACTATGAACGGAGTGGCTTACAAACTATAGAGACTTAATACTCACAGTTCTGGAGGTCAAAAGTCTTAAGATCAGAGTGCCAGCGTAGTTGAGCTCTAGTGCAAGCCCTCTTCCACATAGACCACTGTAGCTGCATCTTCACATGGTAAGAGTGGCAAGGTGGCTCTCTGGAGCTTCTTTTCTAAGGCACAAATCTCATTCATAGGGCTCAACCCTCATGACCTAATTATTTCCCAAAGGCTTCACCTCATAATATAATCATCTTGGGGCTAGAATTTTTATATGTGAATTTTGGGCAAGAGAAAATCATTCCATTATACAACCTAATATCATACAACCTTGGAAAAGAATGAGATAAAACTAGTGCCATAACAACAGATTACATTAGCATCTTGATTCTCCCTAGAGAATCAGGCGCCATAACTTTATGGAGAGGGTTAAAGAAATAAGTTTTCCAAAAGCTACATTATTTGGAAGGCAATAGGGTAATGCTATTAGCTATATGAGCAACAAAGCCAGATGATCTTGGTTCATATCTCAGCTCTGCCCTCCATGTGACCTTGGTCTAGTTATTCATGATCCATAAAATGTGGCTGTTATTAGCTATATCCCTTCTGCAACATTCTTAGGAGAAATTAAATGAGACAATACATGCACAATGCCTACATAGAGGAGGCACCCACTAAGTGCAATAAATGTCATCTACTACTCTGATATACAGCAAGAAGTGATCTCAGAGCCTTGCTAGTTAGTCTAAGTGTAGTTGGTGGAGAAGCAACAGCAGCATCTCCTGGATGTTATTGTAATGAAGAAGTTCGAGTTTCACTCTACATCTACTAAATCACAATCTACATTTCAACATAACCCCTAGATAATGTGCATACATGTTTATATTTGAAACTAGTGAGTCTGGAGTATAAGCTAAAATTCTACATTTCTAACAAGCTCTCAGAGGATGTTGCTGTTTTAGGACCATTAGCACATCAAAGCTTGAGAAGGGCTGCTTTAAAGAAAGCACAGTTCTTTCCCCTCATTTTACTGCTTAAGAAACAGTTCTGAAAATGTTGTTGACTTGTTCAAGTCACACACCAGTCCATAATAAATCTTTGATGCAGACTCTATGTTCTTTACTACAAATCCTGTACTTTGAACAACAGTGTGTATCACAAAGAGACCAGTACAGTACTTCAAAAGCAGTGAGTGATTTGAAATGGATTCACTGAAGGATTCTGAGATTCCTCACACATGTCAAGGTAAGAGAGACCCTAAATGGTTGTTTTAATGAATGCAATGTTATAATTCACGCAGAGACACTGTTGTACCTAGCAAATTCATAATTAGAGGTAATTTTGCACCTGCTGTCACAGGAAGATAGTATTTCTCTTAATTTAGTTTGATGCCTTGATTATACCTTGGGAGAAGCAGAAGACAAGGTAATCTCTCACTCCACTCCTGGAGAACACACACAGCATTTAGTTTGTACTTATGATTAATAAATCCATGCAGCATTATTGGAATCATCAGCCACCATGTCTCACGGTGCTAACACTGTTTTCTGAGGGGTAAGAACACTTCTCATCATCCATTCTATTGCAGAAATAGCAAAAGGTAACTGAATACTTTTAACATAAAGAGTCCTGAGAATGTCACCAAATTAAAGATGAGGTCAGGAGCAGCAACAGTCAGGGAATACAATAAACAAAACACTGCATGGGAGCTCTGCTGAGCTGCAGCCACTTCTCTCACCATAATAGAAGCTAGGCACACAGAGGACAGCAACAGAGACCTGGTGAGCCTTGTCTCAGACCCCTGACCCTCGCTGGAGCTTGGCTGAGCTATAGCTGTGAACTGCAGCTGCTTCTCCCATAGTCATAAAAGTCAGGTGATCCCAGGACAGCTATGAGGACCTAGTAAACCCTGCCCTATCCCATCCCATCACCATCATCATAGCTCTGCTGAGTTGCTGCTGCCTATCCCACAAATAACAGGAGACTTGGTGAGCTCTACCCTGTGCTCCACAACCACCACCATGAAGAGAGCCTTGTGGAGCTTTGGTCTGCCCTCATCATCATCAGATCCCTCTTGAGCTGCAGCTTGCCACCCCCCATCAAGGTGGAAGCCACATGGAACCCCACACATCAGGAGCTTTGTAGAACCTACCCCACCTTCCCACTGTGGTGGAAGCCTCGCTCACCCACACCCCTACCCAAGCAACCTTTGCAGCAGAATCAGAGTGAACAATGGAAGGTAATCTCAACCCTCCAGCCCTCCAAAAACAAGTCTAGGAGACAAAGTTCCAAGAAGAACTTGGAATTCACATACCTAAAATTTATGAAATGATAGCAACTGAAGTAAAGAAACAGCTCCAGCAGGCTATGGAGGAAATAAGATCAGCAATAATCCCTCAGGTAAAAGAACAAATAACAATCATGAAAGAATTGCTCAGTACATCTAAAGAAGATATAGACAAAATAAATAGAGGTGAATAGAAAATTTATGGAAACACTGAATGAACAATACAGGAAAGAACTATAATGCATAGAACAGATTCAAGCAGATATCCAAGACATTAAGAATTCCAATGAAAGCTGGAAAAACTGCTTGAATGAAACTGAAGATAGAATTTCAGACTTTGAAGATAGCAATGCAGCTAGTGAACATGAAAGGAAAGATCTCTTAAAAATTGAAAGAACCAAAAAATGGTAATTCAACAGCTGAAAGATGATGGAAAGAAAAACAATATAATACTAATGGATATCAATGAAACAGCTAGAGTCAACACACATGACATGAAAAGATTATTTGTAGAAGTAATAGCTGAAAATTTCCCAAGTATGCTAAAAGAATATGATATATACAGATAAGTTATGCATATAGAACTCCAGTTAGCCATAATCAAAGTAATTCTAATCCCAGACATATAATAATCAAGATCCCAGAAATTAAGCCAAAGAACAGAATATTAAAAGTTGTTAGAAGAAACACATCAACTATAATGGCAAGGCCACCAGAATCATGGCACACTTCTCAACACAGACCATCAAATGAAGAAGAGCTTAGAGTGAGTTATTTTATGTCCTGAAAAAACAAAAAATAAAAAAAACTTTCAACCCAGATTGATGTACCCTGTAAAACTATCCATAAAACTTAATGGAGAGATAAGATCCTTCCATGACATAGAATAACTGACAAAAATTCATAACCACCAAACCAACCCTACAAAGAGTACTGACAGGTATTTTAGAAAGAGACTGACACACAACTCCAAAAAGAACTGAAAAGAACCACCAACCACAGAAGAGGGGAAAGGGTAGAAATCCTACAGTTGGCAATAACATGACAAAAATAAGTCAATACATGAGTTATAACCATTAATATAAATGGCCTCAATTCACCAATCAAAAGAAGCACACTGGCAGAGTAGATCAAGAAAACAATCCAACAATATGCTGTATACCTGAAGTACATTCATGGGGCTGGGGAGATAGGTCAGTAGAATAAGCACTTGCCTGGCAAGCACAGGGTCACAAATTCAATCCCTGGTACCACCAAAAAAAACCCAAGAAGCACATTCAATTCAAAAAGAAATTAATAGACTGAAAGTTAAAGGATGGAAGATAATACTTAACATGACAGGACCCCAGGGAAAAAAAAGCAGAGGTAGCTATTCTTGTTGCTGACAATATTATCTTCAAGCCAAGAGTTATTAAAAGAGGTAAAGAAGATCACTACATATTTGTTAAGGGAAAACTGAAAAATAAAGAGATAAAAATTATAAATATATATGCACCCATTGTAGAAGCACACAACTATATAAGACAATTTTTAACAGATAGGAAAAATCAAATGAGTAATAATGCAATTTTACTGAAGGGCTTTAACAACCCATTGACACAAAGAGATAGATCAACTAAGCAAAAAATCAGCAAAGAACTAATAGAACTAGCTTCTTTGCAATGGGTTTTCTGTAAAAGCACAAGTGGAGGGAAAACCACCACTAAATCAAAGCCAAATGGAAAAGGAAAAAACTCACATTAATATCGTCATCATCAGACACGTGGACTCTGGCAAGTTCAACACCACCGGCCATCTGATCTACAAATGCAGTGGCATCAACAAAAGAACCACTGAAAAATTTGAGAAGGAGGCTGCTGAGATGGGGAAGGGTTCCTTCAAGTATGCCTGAGTCCTGGACAAGCTGAAAGCCAAGCGTGAGCATGGTATCACCATTGACATCTCCCTGTGGGAATTTGAGACCAGCAAGTATTATGTGAACATCACTGATGCCGGTGGACACAGAGACTTCATCAAAAACATGATTACAGGAACATCTTCAGCTGACTGAGCTGTCCTGATTGTTGCTGCTGGTGTTGGTGAATTCAAAACTGCTATCTACAAGAAAGGGCAGACACATGAGCATGCCCTCCTGGCTTACACACAGGGTGTGAAACAACTAATAGTTGGAGTTAATGAAATGGATTCCACAGAGCCATCCCACAGAAAGAAGAGATATGACAAAATTGTTAAGGAAGTCAGCACTTATATTAAAAAAAAAAAATCAGCTACAACATTGACACTGTAGCTTTTGTGCCAATTTCTCATTAGAATGGTGACAACATGCTGCAGCCAAGTGCTAACTTGCCTTGGTTCAAAGGATAGAAGGTAACTCATAAAGATGGCAATGCCAGTGGAACCACACTGCTTGAAGCTTTGGATTAGATCCTTCCACCCACTTGCCCATCCTACAAGCTTTTGTGGCTGCCCCTCTAGGATAGCTACAAAAATAGTGGTCACCTTTACTCCAGTCAACATCACAACTGAAGTGAAGTCTGTTGAAATGTACCATGAAGCTTTGTGTGAAGCTCTTCCTGGGGATAATGTGGGTTTCAAAGTCAAGAACACATCTGTCAAAGATGTCCAGCCTGACAAAGTTGCCAGTGACAGCAAAAATGACCTACCAATGGAGGCAGCTAGTTTCATTGCCCAGGTGATTATTCTGAACCATCCTGGCCAGATCAGTGCTGGCTATGCCCCTGTCCTGGATTGTCACACAGCTCACATTGCTTACAAGTTTGCCAAGCTGAAAGAAAAGATTGATCACCAGTCTGGTAAGAATCTGGAAGATGGGCCAAAGTTTTTGAAATCTGGTGATGCTGCCATTTTGACATGGTTCCAGGCAAGCCCATGTGTGTTGAGAACTTCTCTAACTACCCACTTCTGTGTCATTTCACTGTTTGCGATATGAGACAGACAGTTGATGTGGGTGTTATCAAAGCTGTGGACAAGAAGGCTGCTGGATCTGGCAAGGTCACCAAGTCTGCCAAGAAAGCTTAGAAGGCTAAATGAATAGTATCCCTGACAGCTGCCACTCCAGTGTTAATCAGTGGTGGAAGACGGGTCTCAGAATTATTTCTCTCAATTAGCCACTTGAGTTTAATAGTGAAAGATTGGTTAATGATAACCAGTCTTGCATTGTAAAATCTTCAGAAGGAAAGGAGAATGTTTGGTGGACCATTTGTGTGTGTGTGTGTGTGTGTGTGTGTGGCAGTTTTTAAGTTATTAGTTTTTAAAATCAATAATTTTTAATGGAAACAACTTGGCCAAAAATCTGTCACAGAATTTTTAGACTCATTAAAACAAAGTTTAATGAGAAAAATTAAAAAATAAATAGAACTAAACCAAATATGTTCAAAAATGGATTTAATAGACCTTTACAGAGTGTTCCACCCAACCTTGTCAGAATACACATTCCTCTCAGCTGCATGTGGAATATTCTCCAAAATGAATAATATACTAGAACATAAAGTATTCTTAAATAAATCAAAGGAATTGAAATTATCCCATGCATATTATCTGACCATAATGAAATGAAACTGGAAATTATTGACTAAAGAAATAGTAAAAACTCTATAAACACATGGAATCTAAATAACATCCTCCTGGACTATCTATGTGTCACAGATTAAATTTAAACAGTTAAATAATATCTACATTCTAACAAAAATGCAGATATAACTTACCAGAATCTATGGGATGCAATGAAAACTGTCTTAAGAGGGAAATTTATAGTGTTAAATACTCACATCAGGAAAACAGAACAACCCAAATAAACAATCTCAAGCTCCTAGAGAAGAAGAGTAAGTCCAAGCAACAGCCCAAAGAAAACAGAAAATTATAAACATCAGAGCAGAAATAAGTGCAGTGGAGATAAAGAAAAAAATACAATTTATAAATTGAAGAGTTGGTTCTCTGAAAGAATAAATAAATTGATATAACCCTAGCCAACCTTACCAAATAAAGGAAAGAAAAAAATTCCACTTCATGTAAAAAGGACCAAAAAGGGTGAAATCACTACAGACCCTATGGAAATTCAAAATATCATCAATACCTACTTCCAAAATCTTTATTCTCACAGGATTAAAACCATAGAAGAAATGGACAGATTCCTAGATACATATGAACTATCAATGGTGAATCAGGAGGGTACAAAATTCTAAATAACCCACCATCAGTGAATGAAATTGAAAATGTAATTTTAAAAAAACCTACCAACAAAGAAAAACCCAGGTCCTGATGGATTCACAGGTGAATTCTACAAGAAATCTATAGAAGATTTAATGCTTACTCACATAAATATTTCAATGAAATTGAAAAGGAAGCAATTCTCCTAAACTCATTCCTGGAGGCAACTATTGCACTGATGCCAAAACCAGAGAAACACCAACCAAAAAAAGAGAACAACAGGGCAATCTCCCTAATGAACATTGATACAAAAATTCTCAGTAAAATATTAGCAGATAGGATGCAGTAAATCATCAAGAAGATTATACACCATTACCAAGTGTGATGCATCCCAGGAATGCAGGGATGGTTCAACATATGCAAATCAATAAATGTAATACACCACATTACTAGAGTAAAAGACAAAAATCATATTATCATCTCAATACATGCAGAAAAAGGTTTAGATAAAGTCCAACACTCATTCCTGACAAAAACTCTTTAGAAAATTGCAATGGATGGTCTTTAATTCAACCTGATAAAAGCCATCTATGAGAAACTAACAACATACTAAATGTACAAAAATTGAAAACTTCACTTTAAAATCAGGAACAAGAAAAAGATGCCAACTATCAGCTCTCTTGTTTAACATAGTTCTGGAAACATTATCCAGAGCAATTAGATAAGAGAGACAAATAAAAGGATTAATGATTGGAAAGGAAGAAGTGAAATTACCATTATTTCCAGATGATGTGAAATTCTACATAGAAAACCCTCCAAAATTGCAAGAGACTTGTAGACTTAATAATTAAATTCAGTAGTGTACAAAGTCAACACTCAAAAATCAATAGCATTTCTGTATACAAACAACAAACACACCAAGACAGAAATTAAGGAAACCACACCTTTCACAATAACACCAAAAAAATGAAATAATTAGGAATATATCTAAGCAACCTAGAATAGCCAAAGCAAATCTTGTGTAACAAAGTAAAAGCAGGATGTACCACAATCCCTGACTTGAAATGTACTACATACCTACTGTGATAAAACCAGCACACCACTGGTCACCAAAAGAAAACAAAGGAAAAAAGAAAAACACATGAACCTGATGATCACTGGAACACATTAGGAGACACAACTACACACACACACGCGCGCGCGCGTGCGCGCGCACTCCATTACCTTGGCTTTGACAAAGGACTCAAACATGTTCACTGGAAGCAAGATAAGTTCTTTAACAAATGGTGCTGGAAAAACCAGCTTTCCACATGCTGAAGGCTAGTATTTGACCTATGCCTATCGCTTTGCACAAAACTATAGTCAAAATGGATCAAAGATTTAAGTATTAAAACTGAAACCCTAAATATTGTGGAGGAGAAAATAGGTAGAAAGCTTAAAGAGATAGAGATAAGAAGAGAATTTATGAAAAAACCCTAAATTTTTCATGAAATACTTGAAAGAATCAACTATTGGAATCTCATTTATTTATTTATTTTTTTGGTGAAGCAAATAGCAATGAGACAGTTTCAAAACTGATTAATAGGAGAGTCTCAATAATTAATACATTGTTATCTTCTTAGTGGTTATCAGTAGGACAAGATGCAGACAGGATATCCTGTCCAAACACTATTAGTACAAATCTTTCTTCTCATTGATTTAAGCAAAAGTAGTTGTATATCTATCCTAACTATTCTGCATATAGAGATACAAAATGGTCCTTCCTTTGTATTGTCTTTTTTTGTTTAGTCCTGTCAGAAATGGATATTCCATTGGCATCTAAATACTACAGGTGCACAAATTCAGCAAAACAATCCAACACAGTCCAGCAGTCCACAATAGTAGTGGGTTATCCACAGAAGTTGTTGTCTAGAGCCTTTTACAGCTCAGCATATTATTATGGCTTTACTTTACATAACTTGATTATATACTTTTCTGCTGGATAGTTAAAACCAAGATAAAACAAGACCTATATAAAAAGAAATGTAACTTTTGTATCTCATAAGTTCAATCAAGTACCCTTAGAATTTATCCTGTAATCCTCTACAACAGTTTGCAGATCCTTTGCCAGTGTCAGCCATGTGGATGAATCACGGCTATTGCCTGACCAATTTGCTGTCTGTGAAAGCCTGAGAGAATGTTTTCTCTCCAGGTGCCTCACCTTAGGCACACTCTACATCATCGATCATGTTGCTCTGTGGCTCCATAATCTCCTTGATCAGAAAACTTGGGATGCAACTGAGTTACATGATGTTCCAGTATATGTTCTCCCATGTCCTGAGTATTCACTGACTTTGAAAGGCTAGGGTCAAAATGTTGG
>NW_004524749.1:5047281-5048439 GCF_000260255.1 Octodon degus
TAATTCTGATGTGTTTTCCTTTGCTTGTGATCTGCTACTTTTCTCTAGAGGCTTTCCATATATTATTCTTGTGCTGGATTTCTGAGATCTTGACTATTATACGTCTCATTGTGTTTTTAATCGGGCTGAAGTTATCTGTCATTCTGTATGCTTCAGTTACCTGAATATCAGATTGTTTCCTCATATTTGGGAAGTTTTCTGCTATTACCTCTGCCCATATTCTTTGTATAACATTTGTGTTGACTCCTTCTTTCTCAATGATGTCTATTAGTCTCACATTGTTCATCTTTGCCTCATCTTGCAGGTAATGGATTATTTTTTCCTGCATTCTAGTTGTTTTCAAGAGATCTTTTCTTACCTTTCACTAGCTGCACCATCATCTTCAAGATCTGAAACTCTGTCTTCACTTTCACTTAAATGGTTTTGCTGGCTTATGATTGAGATTTTAAGCTCATCTATATCTATTTGACTCTGCTTCATGTGATCTATTTCTTTCCTGTGTTGCTCGTTCAAGGAATCTGTCATTTTTCTAATCTCCTCTATTTTTTATCACTGTCTTCTTTAGAAGTAGTTATTAATACTTTTACTGCAAAGTTATTTTTCAGATTGGGTTTCCTCAATGTGTTTCTGCATTTGATTCTTTATTTCAGATGGTATGAATTTAGAGATTTCTTTTTTTATTTCAGAAATTAATTCTACTCTGAGTTCCTCTGTACCTTTCTGCTGTTGTTTCTTTACTTCCAACGCTATTAATTCATACATTTCAGCTGAGCTAGTGTTCTCTCCACTTGTTTTGGGTGGGCTCAAGACTTGAGATTGCATTTTGCTCCTTCTCTTTGTTATTTCATGTAGCACTGGCATCTGACCTTTGGTGTAGAGCTTTGGTGCAGTTCTAAGCTTATCACCTACTGAAACTTGGGTGCAGATCTATTAAGTTTGAGTTTATCCACTTATGGTTGGCCTGGGTCTAGCTGTTGTGTTCAGCTCCTTCCTGCTACAGCCCTTGGAAGTGAACCTGTTGTGCCCCTCTGGCACAGCAATGAACCTGTGGTGCCCCTGGCCCAGGGGGCACAGGAGAGCTCAGAAGCTCTCCCACACACTAGCCTGGCCTGGACTTGGATTGCATCTGGGTGTCCTGAGAGCATTACAGAAGTTTGC
>NW_004524749.1:5049271-5078329 GCF_000260255.1 Octodon degus
TTCTTCATAGAGGAACATGATTAAGGCTAAGAGGTCTAGTCACAAGTAGCAAGCTACTGGCCAACTGCTTCAGGAAGACTACTATTTTGCCTCTCTGATGCCCAGTGAGGATGATCAAGATATGACTGGAGTGATGGTAGCTCGAAGTTTCCTCACCTGCTGACTGAAGGGTTTCTTTCCATAGCTCAAAAGCTTTCAGGGAACATCTTCAGTAGGAAAGTATCTAGGCATTTTTTAAAGTTTAACCACCCCGATAGCTCCATTCTTGTCCTCACTGACTGGTGTTGTGATTGTAGCAAGAACTTTCTCCCTTTTCTTCTCAACCTTTGATTTAACAGCTGTGTACTTTCTCTTGTACAAAGCCTTTCTGGAATACATAGCAGATCAGAGTATCTACAAATTCCTTCAGCCAGAACAGGATTTCAGCTGTGGTAGGGCTGCCCCTTCTTGGACATTTTTGCCTTCACCTTACCCCTTTTATCAGTACCACTGGCAGAAGCCTTCTTGGCTTCAGGTTTCTTCTCTTTAGTGTCTGGATTCTCAGTTTTTTCACCCATCATCTTGCAAGATGGGAAAGAGAAGAATGGCCATTATTAAGAAATCAACCAACAGCAAATGCTGTGGGAAAAAGGAACTCTTGTCCACTGTTGGTGGAAGTTTCTGCACACTTGTACAACCACTATGGAAATTTATTCATATTCCTCAAAAAGCTATGATTAGGGGATCCATTCAAGTCAACTATTCCCCTGTTTGGTATTTTTCCAAAAGAACTGAAAACATCATGCCACAGCAATATCTATGCACCCAGGTTTATAGCAGTGCAATTTGTCATATCTTGGAAACAGCCCAAATACACATCAATTGAGGAATAGATTAAAATGATGTGGTATTTTTACACAATGGAGTATTACTCAGCTATAAAAAATATAAATTTGAGGCTTTTATATATAAAAGGATGCAACTAGAGACTATATTTGTAAGTGAAATAAATCAGATCCACATGTACAAACATCATTATTTTCTCACTAGTGTAAGAACCTAAAAGAATAAATAAAATCTGAAAGATATAATAGACACTATAAAAGGGCAAGAATCTGTTCAATGGGAAGGAAAAACTGGAATGAAGAACAAAAGAAAGAAGGGATAAGATATATTTATGTATATATGCAGTACAGTTTGGATAATTGTATGCTCATTTCTGCTAGTCTACTGAAAGGAGCAGTTAATGCTTAAATTTTTTTCTTTTTAATTTCTTACAACTTTTTAGCCAATTTTTCAGGTTTATATCTGGTAACCTAAACAACTAATTTGAAGATAACATGCAATACAACAACTATTGTCAAAATCCTATTACTTTGTTTAATGAAAATGTGTATCATTTCTAATGTTTTTTTATCATTTTGTATTAAGAATTTTTTTGTGGAACCTAGGATTGAACTCAGGCCCTTGCACTTGCCAGGGAAGTGTTTATTCCACTGAGCCATCTCCCCAGCCCCTTTATGAAATTTTTAAAACTTCCCCCTTATGGGGGAAAAAAGCAAGAACAGAAACCAATCTGGAAATATAATCTTTGAAAAAATGATTAATTTCAGAAAACTAAATCAGTATCCCAAGAAAATTATTGCTATTCTGCTGTAACAGCATTGGCATTCTAGGAAGATCCCACTTCAGTAATTTGGGATTCCTTCTTTATTCCCCCAGGCATTGGGTTAGACCTGGATGACTGATCTACAACCAAATAATTGCAGGAGCCAGTGCCTTATACAGGCTGACATTGACTGAAAGGCCCCATGTAATGCTGAACATCAGTCCCTGGTGGTCATGGGTATACCCTCTCCTGTCTATGGTTGCAAGATTCTCCTGGTCCAGTACTCTCTTGGTGTCCCTCACATCCAGGCATTTTTCTGCTGCCCTGTGCCAGCCAGAAGAGGAGGAGGGGGCTAGATGAATCCAATCCCCTAGACCAGTGGCAGTGAACCTGGAGCACATGTGTTGTTTGTTTTCCCTTGAAAACAAAGATGTTAATGCATGAGCTGTTTTTTTCTAAATTAAAATCTCAGTATTCAGATTTAATTGTAATGTTGGAACCCAAAAAAATAAATGTATTTGGAGTTGTAGTTTGGTCAACTCAGCTCTAAAAGGTTCACCATTACTGCTAATACACCATCAGTGTCATTAAGGAAGTTTGTTCAATGATCTGAATTTTCCCTGCAAAACTCATGTTGAAATTTGCTATGGTTTGTGCCTAATTGTTCTCCAAAAGCCTCATGCAGTCATGGGGCAGCTCCTAGAGTTTGTGATTAATTCATGACCAAGTGCTGGGATTATGGGTGTGAGTGATGCTGGGATTATAGATGTAAGTGCTACACCTGGCCTGGGGCCAATAGCCTGAATGCAACATAAGGGAGCCAGACTTGTTCTCTGTAGCCATTGCTGCTGCTACTCCTCCATTTTATCTCTTGCTCTTTTCCTCTGCCAGGAAGGGTTGTTCTGTGCCCTGTGCCACTCTGCCTTGGAGCCGGATGAGTATGGACTGAAACCTCCACAAACTGTGAGCTAAATAAGCCTTTCCTTCCTTCATTTTGGGTGTCAGCTATTTTGTCTCAGCAATGAGAGAAAAGTAACTGAGATAAAATTTAATTGCCCATGTGACAGTTGGAAGAGGTGAGACCTTTAAGGGGTGATTAGGTCATGAAGGCTCTGTCCCTCATCAGTGAGTAAATGCCAGTAGGACATGGGGGCTCCTGATAAAGAACTTCAGCCCCTGTCCCCTCTACCTTGCCCATGCTCTTGTGCCATTCTGCTGTATTATGAGAGACCCTGGTCTGAAGCCATCCATGTTCTTGATCTTCCCAGCTGCCAGAGCTATGACCAAAATAAGCACCCATTGTTTGTAAATTACACAGTCTGTGGCATTCAGATATAGCAGCAGATTAGTGAACTAAGAGGATATTGAATGTGGTGGGTTTTCCCCAGCTCAAGAGTCATTGCCTTAGCTGAAGCTATGACCCTCCTGATTCTCTCATTTTCCCTCCAGTGTTTGAGGTTAACTTTAGAGTTCTGTTCATGGAAAACTTATTGGCTGGGCATTCAAGGGAAGAAGCAGGAGGAGCAAGAGGACAGTAAAGGCATGACCTGGGACAAGTCTTTTAATTTGCCTTGATTGCTCTTTTCTCCACACCAAGTTCTAGCATTATTTTCAGTGATTAGACAGATTCTATCATGGAAGTCATCATTCTTTATCACCTTAATCCTTTGCTGGTAAAATACTACGTCTTTTCTACTTTTTCCTACTTTCTACAAAGTTGTCATTTTTAGAACTTAGGTGAGACTGTTTTATTTATTTTTTTAAAATAATTGTATTGAGAAAGAAAGTAGCAATGAGATAGTTTCAAAACAGGTTAGTAGGTCAGTATCTACATTGGGTTCTATAGTTTTGAATGCACATGAAAAAATCATGAGCAGTATTACTCCATTGGCTGCACTGATGGAAGATAATGGCATACATTTGAATGAAGTCAATTTTGTATCAGTGCCATCAGACACTTTAAATAAAAGGCCAGCCAATCTCAAAAAAAGAGAACTTATGTGAGACTGTTGTCTTATCTTCAAAATTTGGGGAAGACTGTGAGGTTACATACAAAAATAAAGACCTGGAACCACTCATGACCCCCCTCCATAAATATATGTGTATTTTCTCCTGGATGCCTCTTTGGAAGGAGTTTGCCACAGTTGACAAAAGAACACTCTTTAGAGTGAGAACACTCAGGTGCACATCCCAAGTCTGGGACTTCCTGTTTATATGATCTTTAGCAAGGGTCCTGTTGTCTCCCAACTTCAGTTTCCTAACTAGTAAAACTGAAATAAGTAATACCTACTTCGCAGGGTATGGCAAGGCCTAAAGGAGGAGTTATAAGCAGGATACATCTGTATTCTTTCCCATTGTTGGGACAGAATACCTAGTACCCACAATTTAAGGGGAAGGAAGTATAATTTGATTCACCATTTTACAGGATTAAATCCATGGCTATTAACTCTAAGTCAACAGTAGAAGGGTCTGGTGTGGAAAAAAGTTGCTCAGTCCATGACATCTAGGAAGAGAGAGAAAGGGAGGACCTGGGGAGAAACACACACCCTCCAAAGGCACTTCCTCAGGGACATACCTGCTCCAGCCATGCCCCACCTCCTAGTGGCACAGTTAGCCATTAATTCATCAATGAATTACTCCACTGGTGAATATAGTGTCCCCCTTACCTTCCAACAACCTCATCTTTAAATATCTATGATTTTTAGGGGACATTTTAGATCTAAAACATAACAACATTATAGGATGTTTACCTCATGTACAGTGCACACTATCAGCAAACACTCAGAGAATGATTTACTGCTGCTGCCAATGATGATGATGATGAGATGGTGATGTTAATAATGGTGACAAGTTTGAGTTGAATCAGAAAAACAAAGAGAAATAATTTCCAAAAATCTACCATTCATGGACACACTCATTGTGAAGTGGTCTATACCAGTTCAAAAGTAGCTGTCAGGGATGAATGGCCCTTAAGGAACAGAGAATAAACCTCACTTGCCCAGCCCAAGCACCAACTCCTTCTTTCTTTGCCTCACCTCCACGAAAAAGGGAGCCCATCTGGGGAAGCACAGGAAGACTGTGAAATGCTCCAAACAGGCAATTACCACTCAGGTGTGTTAAACTCATGATAACTTGCCAGTGTAAACACGTAAAGTCAATATGAATTCCCAATGAAATGGAATTAACTGTAAGCTATTTTAGTAAATGTGAGATTGTATTATACATGAAAAAATGGCACAATGACTTGAAGCCAAACAACAGTCCAAAAGGATATATGTTATATGGAGTTGGAGGTTTTGCTTTTTATAAGTTCAAATAGCAACAGGTCAGGTAAAAAATTATGGGAAACATAATTACAGTTTAGCATTTTTCGTACTGTCGTGATGGGGCTATTTTTTACAAGATTTTCTTTTCTTCATTCTATTTGTTTCTCCTGAGGTTCAAACTACAATTGAAATTGGTATTAAAAGACAATCATTACCCCAAGCCCAGAGGATAGAAAACTCAGCATGTTGTATATGAGGCACTTGATTTCAAGTGGTGTTAAGAGGGTTTTTAATTACTCAGCTTTGGACTCAGGTATCACCTTCCTGACAAAACAGTGAGGGAAGAACTGCTTTCTAACTGGATTAGATAATTTCCCTCACCACCAGCCCTATGACTGGAAGCCATTTTGCCTCACAGGAAAAGCTATTTTAAACTAGCTCATTAGGGAAGGTGGGGAGAGGAGCTATTTAGAGCTCTCCCTGGCCTATGGGGAGCAAAAAAAGGAAAAGAAAGCAACTTTCATCACTGACCAACATCTCAACCTTTCCCTGTCAAAACTCTGCTTTTTACAAATATGGTATGGTATGAAAACTGTACAGATGGCAGTAATGTTAAGAGGATAAATTAGAAATGAGGCTTTGGAGTTGATCACAAAGACCTGAGCGCCACTCACAGCCCTGTGGCTGAATGTCCCCACTAAAACTCATGCTGAAATTTAATCTACATTGTGTAGCACTAAGAAGGCAAAAACTTAAACCAAATACACTATTTGGAGATGGAATCTATGTTAGTTTTCCCATTGCTGGGATGCAATAAACTACACCCACAACTGAAGGAAAATTTAATTTAGCTCAGTTTTAGGGATTCTCTCTACAGCCAGCTGGCTCCAGAGCAGCCACATCATGGTGATACAGAACAAAGACACATATTTCATGACAGCTGGGAAGCAGAGTAGGAGAACAGAGCCAAAGAGGAAGAGGTGAGGGCCCAAATATACTACTCAAGGTCATGCCCCCATGACTCCCCCAGACTCACCCAGGATTCTGCTCCACTAATCCCTGGCAGTTACTAAACCAATCAAATTAACACAATGAAGCTGAACCACCATGGGCCCTTTGCAGATAGCTAAGGTTAAATGACTCCATAAAACTGGGCCCTAAGCCAATGGAATCTGAGTTTTTAAGAAGAGAAGAAACCTGAACTAGGCCATTAGGTCTCTTTCTCACCATGTGATACCCTGTACTGCCTTGGGATTCTGCAGAGTCCCTACCTCAGCAGATGCAGCCACCTGATCTCGAACTTACTGCCTTCAGCACAGTGAGCCAAATGGATCATTATTCTTTATAAATAGCCCACTCCTTAGCATTCACTTACAGCAACATAGACAGAACTAATTCCTTCAGACACACAAGTGTTTCACAGAGTTTCAACTCACTTTACCCACCTTTGAATAAGGTATATTAATATTTATTTATCCCATAAGATTTGTATGAGAATTACATTTGTTCAAAGGTGCATAAAGGTCTTGCCACTATGTTTGGCACTCCGTAAGTGCTGATGGGGTGACTGCAACATAGCATTATGGTGACAGCCCTTCTCTCCTCTGCCCACTAATGTAAAGTCTTGTGGTGACTTGGTCTCTCTTACCATACATCATGTGAGAAACTTGCCTGGCATATCTTCAATCACACCTAACTTTACCTTTGGATTCTAAGACAGTCCATGTTCACACAAACCCTGACCACGCTGCTTTCTTGATCTAGCACCTGCCAGCCCAACTCAAACCCACAGCATAAACTTCTTTATAACTCTTGTCTGCCCTTCCAGAATAGTAGATTTTGCCTGAGATTCACTTGCCCTATTTTCAGTTACCCAAGAACAATCATGATTGACAAAAAAAAAAAAATTCTAGAAATAAACAATTCAAAAACTTTAAGTTGTGTGACAAAGTCTGAAATGTTCCTGTTCTGTCCTGCCAAGAACATAAATCATCCCTTTTTCTTTTTTATCCACACTGAATATGCTCCCCGTCCACTAGTCACTTAGCAGCCATCTGGTCTATCAGATGGATTATCCAGGCGTCAATGCGCAAACTTCATGTGGTAGACTAATACCACATCAAAATACCTACATTATCACTCCACTTGAGTAGATTCCAACTTTCTTGGTCCTGAACTCATTGTGGCTTTAAATACAGCTACCCAAATAATTAGCACCAAATTCTAAGTACAATGTCTCGGTCACTATTTTCATCAGTGGAACAAAATACCTGACACCTGCAGTTAAAAGGATGAAAAGTTTATTCTGGCTCATAAATTGGAGAGGTGCTGTTCTGCTCCAAGGCAGGATGCCATGGCACAAGTACACAGCAGGAAAGAGCTTGTGCATGGCACAGGAAGTAGCACCAAGGGAGGAGTCAGAAAGGGAGATGCACTGTGCGCACAATGAAAGAACCCATCCTTTAATAACAAGTCAGTTATATTCCCCACAATCTAATCACCTTTCAAAAGTCCCACCTTTGAGCACATGATACTAGGGAGAAGGGGAGCCTAGATACAAAGCACAATCTATGGGATATCCAGGTCAGGAGACATGAACACTTAAAACTGAGGCACATGTTGTCAGTATGCCCACCCTCAAAGCATTTTATCTATATTATCTGCCCCTTCCTTCTTGTATCTCTGATCTCATGTTACTTTAGATTATATTCTCCTTCTGTCTGGATCGATTTGCTAGGTCCACAGTAACAAAGCACTACCACAGGCTGGGTGCATCAAACAACAGGAATTTATTTCTCATGCTTCTGGACACAAGTTCAAGATCAAATGGCAACATGATCAGCTCTTTCTGGGGATTGCCCCTTTGGTTTGTAGAAGTAGCATATTCTCTGTCTTCACATGGTCTCCCTTCTATATGAGTCTGTGTCCTAGTTTCTTCTTATAAGGACACATGCCATACTGGATTGTGGAGGACCGCCTGAGCAGCTCTCCTTGAAAGAAGAGTGACTGTCTCCATTTTGACTGAGCCTGACCCTATTTCCTCGTACTGTTCTGTACAGAGCTGGCTTCTGTTTATCCTTCAATTGGCCATAAGCAATGTATATTGGTCTAGCTGAGGTGCTGGTGATAGTCTTTGAAGGTGGCATGTGTGTTTCCCTGGTAACTTATACCTGCTACTCTTTAATGTGGGCCGGGTCAAGATAGGACTGTAGAGCTAAATGCTCCATGCCACCAGCTGGGATTGAGCCTCGAGAGACAGAGGCTGTGACTTCCTGGGGCTTGAAAGGCTACACCAAAGCTGAAGCACAAGACTTACCAAAACATTACATACTATATAATGCAGATTACTCTCTCTATATATATCCTCTCTGCATATTGGCAAAGGTAAATTTAGGCCACCTACCTAGCTCAGCTCATAATGATCAGCTACTTCCCACAGTTCTCAGTCAATCCTCCTCAAGCCACTCCCCCATTGAATAAAACCGGGTGAGACCCTGGGTTGCTCTCTTGGTTCCAGAAAGCCCTCTTCATGGCTGGACTTAGAGCCCCTTGATTCCCTGATGATTGAAAATACAATTTAGTGTTTTTATTTTCGCCATGGGTTGCATTGTAAGTGGTAGATTGGAATCAACTTGATGGGATTCCAATAATGTAACTTTGGGATTATAAATATTGGCTTCTAGGATTGAGATGAGGACCTGGAAGTGTCTCCTACACTGGATGAGGGTCCATGTGACCTCATTTTGCTCTAGGACTTTTTTTTTGCACCAAGAATTGAACTCATGACCTAGTGCTTGCCAGCTTATTTTACTTTAATCACCTGCTTAAAGGCTCTAGATTAGGACATCATCATATTAATTTGGGGGGAACCGATTCAGTCACAGTAATCTGAAACCTGATTGTTTATCTTTGTGTTTCTGGAATGCCTAGTTGCTGGGGGAGAGAGAGACAGACAGACAGACAGGAAGAAGGAGGGAAGATAGACAGACAGACAGACAGACAGGAAGAGGGAGGAAAGGAGGACAACAGAGAGAGAAAAGTGTCCAGTGACTTCTAATCACATAAGTAATTTCGCCAGCCTTCTGTGGTTGTCACACTTACCCTGGGCTTCTATCTATAGAATAAGGCAGGCAATAGCCTAAGCCTTGGCATGAAATGGTACCTCTTCTGTGTAATCATTCTGTGACTTGGGCCACCTGCCTAACATCGCTGGGTCTGTTGTAGCATCTGTAGTCATGAAACAGCCATGAGTTCAAGGGATTATTAAGAAGCTCTGATGCAAGAGCCTGCACTTAGCAAAAGCAAAGAATGGTTGAAATGCTTTTGGCAGCTCTCACCACCTCCTCCTGCAGCTGCTGCTCCTATCACCATGTCCACGTGCCATCCCTGCCCCCTCTGGTCTCCTCAGAGATTATTTCCTCACCCAGAGCCTACCTCCTGCACAGTCTCTAAAAGCAATTAGGACTTGCCCTTCCTCTCCAGGGTTTGTGAAACATGATGTGTTCCATGCTTCTAGGAACATTAACTGTGACTTGGTGACACTGTCCCTAAAGGGACCAATTGGCTTTGGGATATCAGACAATGACTTCATTGGGAAGGTCATTAATCATAATTATGAAATAATGAAATGGCTGTCAATTTGCCCATGCCTAATAACACCTAGTTAATAAGAGGTTCTTTTTATTTCTCGCAGTGGAATTGTATGGCAGAGGATACGGTTTCTAGGACAGCATTACACGTCTTGGATGGCTGAAATGCCTTGGCCATGGAAGTCACTCGACTCTTGGCTGGATGCCTCTGAAGCACTCTATGAGCCGTGCAGTAACCTCTCTGAAATGCACTGCTGCTCCTGTCTTATTGCTTAATTAATCCACTTCTAATTGATATGGCCATGCATCACCATGCCTGCTTCCCTGTCATGAGAGCCCATAAAAACATACTTGGTTTTTTTTTTTTTTTTTGAACAGAACTCTTGAAACACTGTCAAGAACATGAACTTCTAAGTGACATCATACTTTGTCAAGAAATGTGAGTCCTGTGACTTTGGCCAAATATTATCCTGACATCTAATAAAAATTCCTAGGTCTGCTGAAAGCATTATTATATTTCAAAGGACTTATACTGCAGTCAGGGGGAAGAGTAAAAATGAAGCGAGGGAAGGAAGTAACTAGAGAACAAGCTCTGCTCTTGCCTTGTGGACCTAAGTAAATGTGCTTCCCATTCCTACCTCCTAATTTTACCAGTATAATCACTATATGCCTCTATTAAGTACCTAACTGAGCACTATGCTGAGTTATTTCTATGTCAATCAATTCTAAATGTTTTGTGTGAAGCAGTTCAAAAAATAGGCTGATAAGGGCCCCAATCCCAATCCTAACCTCTTTGGCTCCCAAGCCTGCTTTCTGGGGCCTGCAGAAGAACAGTCTAGATCAGTGGTGTGAAGTCGATGGCGTTCATGTACAACAGGCACATAGAGCTTTCTCTCTTGGTACACAAGCCATGTTGCTGCACCAGCCAGGCATCAGATATGTAGGTAGAATTGCAGTGTTGGCAAGTTGTGATCAATAATTGGGCTATGGGTTGCAGTTTGGGCACTCAGTCCCTAAAAATTTTCCCATCGCTGGACTAGATCAAAGTCTGACCAATGGTGGCCCATGAGCCAAATCCAACCCACCTATTGTAAAGCAGGCATTATTATTCATTCACATATTGTCCATGACTTTCTTCACACAAATATGGCAGAGACTGAAGGTGGTAACTGAGGCCATATTGCTTACAAAGCCTGAAGTATGTGCTGTCTGGCCCTTGATGGAAAAATCATCTTGGCTTTCAGTCTAGATGCAGATGTCCCCTGTACCTCTTCTGCCTTCAATTTAATCACTGATTCCCAATGGTGAATGAGGAGACCTGGAGCATCCTAAAACCTGTTGTTTGCCTACAGGATCAGATCTACTTTGTAATATTCAACCTCTATAACCTTAATTTGGGTTCATAGAGTTGCTTTTTGCTATAAAAATTAACACGAGGTCTTGGTGTACAGCTTGCCCTAGAGTTAAGCCTTTAAATCAGCTACAATTACATGTGGAAATTGATATCCTTAAAGAGAGTGCCCCTCTTTCCCAGAGTTGAAAGCAAAGGAGTAAAGAGTGTGTCAGCACAGAGGCAAGGTCTCTGGAGAGGGATCTAGAGCTGGACTCAGTTACCATGATGGTTGGCAGGGTGAGAAACTCTAAAGAATTTTCTGGGAAGGAGAAACCAGGGCTGCTCATCTCCTAGACTCTCAGGAGCCTTTGACAAAATGGTTTTGTGCTTCAGATCAGTAGTTCGCCATCAGCTCCCAGTTCCATCTTCACTGCCTTCCAGCCTCTTCTATGCCAGGAATCTCCTTCAAGCACAAGCAGATTCTAGCTCCTCCTCTCCTGCACACAGCTTAGAGACGTGTCACAGGCGATATTAATCATGCTGATTAGGCATGACCTCCCCTCATGTAAACTCATGCTGATGGCCTCAAACTAATCAGTACCTGTCGCCATGTTTATGAGCCCTAAGTGCAGGAGAGAGAGAGCACAGGAGGGAGTATTTTGTGTAAGAATGGAAAGTCCTCCCAATTCCAGACTGTTAGTGGCAGCTAAACTCCCAAGAGGAAGTGTTCAAAAATCTCATTGCTTATTTTTGCCTCCATCCCAACACAAAATACTAATACTAATACTAATACTAATACTAATAATAACACTCTATGTAGCTTTTCTGTATGTATCGTCTCCCTAAAAAGGTGTTTTGTACTAACAGCAATGAACACAAGCTCCTGACTTAAACAGCTGGGAGAAGGATCTGGTCTGTGTCTCTTTGGTAGCCACAGACCTTGTAGGAATGTATGCTTTCTCATATCTCCATTCCCTCACTTCCACAAACTGTGAGCAATACTCAGAGCTGCCTTCAGGAACACGTGGACATCTGTAGCTGCAGAGCAGGCCAGGCTGACAAGGGGTTGAAAGCTGGCTTTGCACTCTGTTATTGCCACCTTGAAATTTAGAATACTTTCCAAACAGAGAGGTTTGCATGTTGGGGTTGCACTGGACCCTGAAAATCTTGTGGTTGTTCTGAATAGGGTGCCTCCCTCTTGGGGAAGCTGATACAGTCCATGGCACAGTACCTGGCACAGAGAAAGCATTCAAACAGAAAATCCATCCTGGTCAATACTGCCTATTGGATCTCACATCAGCCTTATGAGGCAAATTGGACTGAGAGTGTTATTCAGCTGATCAAATAGTTTGACTTTATAGATGAAAACACTGATGTCCAGAGAGGTAAGAAAATATTGCAAGATTATCTAACACAGTCATAAAAGCAAGAAATGCTCTTATATTTGCTCATACATTCAGAAAAGGGTTAATGAGATCTAATCATATGGGCATAGGCTTGGGAAGAGAGTAGGGAACAAGATAGGCTGCCTGGTACCCACCCTTATAGAGCTGAGAATCCAGCATGGGAGAAACCATTGAGCACTGACCTGTAAACCATGAACTGGTCCCTGAGGAGACCACATTCTGAATAGCAAGGACTCACCCTCCCAGGCCAAAGCTAAGGCCAGTATAGCCTAAAAGCACTTCTGTCATTGCCCAAAACCCTTAGGAAACTTTTCAGTCCCATTCTTAGAGGATACTCCACTCTCCCAAGGCTGACCACAGAATTAGCCTCTAAGATCACCTGGCATTGCCACATTCTCTTCAGAAGAGGATGCCCTGGAGGATGGGCTATGGATGCTTGACTTCAGATTTTTTATCCTCACTGAGGGAGTCCATATGCACACATTGCCCACCCAGCCCAGTCCTCTGGACTCTTTGCTTATCTGGGAGGGGATGAGACAAAGGGACCCTAGGACCATGGTGGCTGGTTATTTCAGAGGAAGAGCAAGGACTGAGGGTTCAGTCTCTGTCCCAGCTGGTCACTTGATAAATTTGTTCACCTTTCTATTGCAAAACAAAATATATGTATATACAACTTAAAGGAGGAAGGGTTTATTTTTGGCTCCTGGTTCAGAAGTTTCAGTCCAAGGCTGGCTGACTCCAAGGCAAAAACCTTGTGGCAGAAAGCTGTGGTGCAGCAAAACTGCTCAGTTCAAGGTGGACACAAGGCAGAGCCTAGGGGGAGTCATAATGGAAGAAAGCAAGGACCAAACATAGGCCCCAGGGCCATGGCCCACCTACACACACCCAGAAAGGTGCTTTCCTGGTTTCCTAGGCACCTCTCAAGCCAATCAAGTTGAGAACCAGCACCGACCATCACACTATCCCTTCCCCCACTCCTCCAGGGTCTGTCCTGGACAAGGCCAAGAACAAGCTCAGAATTTTCTCTCTGCATTGTCAACCTCATTACAACCCCATTTCCACCTGTCCAGATGTATGTTATTAAACTAGTGTATCCCCCAAATCAGTCATTTGAGTGTTTTCCACATCTATAGCACTTAATAGGTTTTTTTGAGTTGCTTTTTTTAAAATTAAGATTATATAAAAGTAATTTTGTATCTGTAACACTCATAAACAGATCCTGTTTCCTCAAATAAAAAGAAAGTAATTGAAAAATTAAGAAAGTAAAATTGGAAGGAATGCCTGACTTGATAGCACAGGTACTGTCTACAGCTGTTTCTCATGCCACAAAGGTAAGTGTGCCCCATCTGGTGAAAATCAGGGTTAAACTGATTCTCAACAATTCACTAACACCTGGCAATGCTTTACTGCAATTCCTACTTGTGGATATTTGCATTTTTATAGAGGACACTTGGAAATATAATGCCTTACCCACAGAAAGGATGTTAGAATTCCAGGCCACTAGTAACGGAGAGAAGATATTGCTGCTTAGAGCGGCACTTTCCAGTGAGGCTGAGAGCTCAAGGCAGCCACCTTACTCATCTCGGAGTAATGCATAGTGGGGTCTGGTGTCCCTGGAGAACAGAAGAAGAAAGGTGACCTGCTTTTCCAGTGCACTCCATTTACTTGTGCTTTGATCCTTTCCCAAGTGAAGCCAGATAAGGAGCTGCTGTCAGGCTCCCCTGTCATTACAAATGATTGGTGAAGGTGTAAGTTATGGAACAAATAATCTAGCCAGTATCTACTGAACAGCTGCTCAAGCGCTTATCTATGAGAACCACGGCTGGCCTGAGGCAAAATGGAGAGGCAGCACTGCATCAGCCGGGCTCTCCTGGTCCTGTCGCACGGTCCCCCTGGGAGTCAAGATCCACCTCAACCTGTCAGGGATCCGCGCTTTCACAATGCACCAGTTGACTTTTTCCTTCTCTCTCTCCATCTAATTGATGGTCTTGATCCTTTCTTCGCTTCAGGTAACACAATTAGAACATCCCTGCCCAAAATGACAAGCAGTGTAACTCCACATCCTACATGGCCGACATGGCATACATGACTTCCTCACTTTCTGCTCCCTGATTAATCACTTCCCTGAGTGACTGACAGTAGCAACATTTATTTCCTTCAGTAAAAAGCAGCAAATCTACCCCACTGAGTATCATTTTGTCACTATGATCTCAAAAGAAAATCACAAAAGAGTTAGTCAGTCCTTGGTACATTTCAATGCTTTGCTGGCTGGTCTCATCCATGACTGATTTGTTACACAGATACATTGACCCTTCCAGAGACTGTAGATCATATTGTGGCAATAAGATGCCTCGAAGAGAGAAGACATGGGGCTGAGTTCTGACTGTGCTGGCAGGCTGGGAAGAAAGGCAGCAGGATCATACACTTGCCAATTTCATAAATCCAAGTCCCTGTGTGCTGGATAATCATACATCTAGTCTTCCTGGAGGTTTCTGTTTACACTACAACAATGGAAGAATCCCCAAGTTTGTTCAGGCTGTGAGACAGCCTTCTAAATGTTACCTGCCAACAAATCACCAGGTACAAGTGGCCCTGAGATTGTGGTGACAGCTTCATCTTCTAGTTCCATTTGCCCAGGAGAATATGTCACTCCTATGGCCAGAGTAGCCCCACAACCAGAACCCAAACATCTCAAGTAAGCCAGAGAAATACCCCTACTGATGACCTGTCACCACCAGTGCCCAGCTTCTATCCCAACCATGGCTAGAAAAACCAAAGTTGTTGACAGTCCAGGGATCCAGGGCTTCTCAAGTACTGGAAAGGAAAGGCACATGTGAGGAGGCTCCACAGCAAAAGTGTAAGGGCCAGAACCTTGGGGCTATATGCAATCAGCCTGCGCAATTCACAGATGTATCTATTTCCCCCAGAGCTACTTGGCCATCAGATACCTACGTCAGGAAGAGGCCAGCATCAACCAATTTTCACCACACATGAGATGAATCTTCCATAGTGTAGCAAAAATGCAGTGAATGTTTAAAATATTTCATCATAGCAAAAGATATAGCCATCAATCCTCCTAACTTCAAACACATTGACTCATTTTTCTTGCTCCTTTCTGAAGCAGCTCTGGAAGTCCTCCTTCATTCAGAGTTTTTAGTTGTGACAATTTCAGTGACCTGAATCAATTCAAAACATTTCTTTGCATGGCCACTTTGAATTTGGGAAAGACACCAAGTGGTGAAGGAAGTTGATGAGGATGCACCACCACGTTTTTATGAGCCTCTCTTCCTACTGGATAACACTTGGAACAGAGTTTACCAAATGTTTTGTCACTTCTCATAGACACTTTCACTTTTACTGTAATAAATTATTTTAAGTTAATTAGTCACCATATAACTTTGTCAGACTTCATATGCATACACATCTACATACACTCAAGAATACAAATATATACACACATACATATGCACAACATATATGTAAGCAAAAAAACAGTCATGTACCAGCACTTCAGTGAACAATAGATTGCATATGTAACTGTCCCATAAGATTACAAAGGAGCTAAAAATTCACTCTTTAGTAACATCATAGCTGACACCAGGTTGACATGCATAATGTATTATTCACGTTTGTGGTGACATTGGCATAAATAAAACCACTATACTACCCATCATATGAAGGCATAATGTGTGCACTTCTGTATAGTGCATTATATTTGACAATAAAAATAATTGTGTTACTGGTTTTTATATTTACTATACTGTACTTTTGTCATTACTTTAGAATGTGTTCCTTCTGGGGAAAGGGAAAAAAATGGAAATAAAGCTGCATAGAGGGAGAGGGGAAGCAAGGTTGAAGGGAAGGAACAGAAATGGGAATAAAAAAATTAAGACATTATGTATAGATACAAATTTCCTGCAATGAATGTGAGCATTATGTATGGCAAGTATGTACCAATAAAAAGTTTTTAAAAGTTTTGTACCCTAAATAAATAAACTTTAATATTTAAAAAAGAATGTACACTTTCTAGTTCTTCTTCTTTCTTTCTTTTTTTCAGTCTTTTTTAGACGAGGTCTCACTCACTATGCAGTTCAGACTAGCCTTGAACTCACTTTGTGGCCCAGGCTGGTCTCGAAATGCAGCAAACCTCTTGCCTCAGCTTCCTGAGTGCTGGTAACAGGCATGTGCTATCATCTCTGGCTCTTTCTACTTCTTAAAAAAATAGGTAACTGGAAAATAACCTCAGCCAGGTCTTTTAGGAAAGATTCCAAAAGAAAGAATTGCTTTCAAAGAAGTTGATGTCGCCATGACTGTTGCTGCCCCTGAAGACCTGCCAATGGGACCGTAAACCTGTGCAAGCCCAGGCTAAGGTATGTTTGCATCTCAATGTTTAACCCAAAAAGTTTAAAAAATAATGAATTTTTAAAGTAGAAGCTTTAGAATAAAAGATATGAAGAAAACACTTAATGCAGCTGTACAATGTGCTTTAATTTAATTCTTCTTCTAAGAGTCAAAACAATCAAATAGCTCTAAAGTAAAAGAGAGTCAGCTGAGGTTAATCCACTATTAAAGAAAAATAGTTGTTATCCCCTTAGTGTCCCCTCAGTATACCTTGTTCATGAAGTCACCGTCAGTGGACATCACGTCTTGGACCTTCAGTCACTCCTCAATTGCACACTGACTCTTCCACAGCGACTTCCTGACCTGCAAACCCCACTCATGCTACATACCTACATAGGTGTGCCATTTTTTATCTTTTATATTACATTATCACTGTACCTTTTTCTGTTTAATATTGCTGTGCTACAATTCCCTATAGCATTCAGCATACTAATGTATGGCACAAGTTTATAGCTTAATGACAATTAGCCATGGCACACAGCTGGGCTGCATGGTGTACTAGGCCACTGCTTACTTACTTTTCTCATTGCTGACACAAAATACCTAGCACCCAAAGATAAAAGACGAAAGGTTTATTGTATCTTACTGCTTGTGTTAGTTTCAGCGTATAGTTGGCTGGCTTCAAGCATGGCAGAGGGGCATCACAGACCAAAAAAGCATTTCATAGCAGGCAGAAAGCTGCAAAGTAGCAAAGTAGCCAGTGACAACAGCAGCCCTCTCTTTGTCCCTTATACTCTCTCTAGGCTGCACACACTTAGGGCAAGCAGTACTTATACCCAGCCTGAGCCTTCCCTTTATCCACACTCAGAACTCTGCCAAACCAATCAGGGGCTAATGCAGTAATCACACCCTTAATCCCAGCATCACACACTCTAGATCCAGCCACTTTTGAAAAGCCTCACCTATGGCTGCCTGAAGCTTTAGGTGATGTCTAGACAAAAGCCATAACAACCACCTAGGCTTGTATAAGCACATTCTACAGGTTTGAATGTCAAATAAATCGCCTACCAATGCATTTCTCAGAACATATGTTCATGATTAAGCTATGCACTACTGTACACAATACATACATATGTGCATGCATGTACACAATACACATATATGCATTAATGTATATGTGCATAAGTATAGAATATATATAGTATATATATTTAAGTTAATATACTTATATTTTAAGTAATATATATTTAACATATATATATATACATATATATACACATTATATATATACTCATAGAAGAAAAGACCAAGAAAAAAGACTATATATATAGTCTTCCTCTGTTTTCCTCATTTTGAGCCATAGCACATTAATTTCCTGTGGTTGATATAACAAATTACATCAACCTGGTGGCTTAAAATGACAGAAATGTATCCTCTAATTCAGGGCTCCCAACCTCCTGGGCCACAAACCAGGCCACACACAGATTGTGAAGAGCAGGCAGGTGAAGCTTCATCCTGTTTGCAGCTGCTCCTCACCTTACTCTGTGGTGCATGCTCCACCTCCTGCCAGATCAGCAGTACTTTAGGGTCCCCCAGGACCTCAAGCCCATCTGGCTGCGCATGTTAGGATCTGGGCCCCTTGGCATCATCCTGACACTACTTAATCTCCCAGAACCCTACCTCCCTGGGGAAAATTTGTCTTCCAAGAAACCAACTCCTGGTTTCATAAAGCTTGAAGACCATAACTGTTTTGGAAATTAAAAGTCTGAAATTGAGGTGTAAGTAGTGCCAGCCTCCCTCGATAGGCCCCAGCAGATTTTCTGTTCTTTTCCTTGACTGCTTCTAGAGGCTCCACTTTCTTCTGGCCCCTTGGCTTGGTGATACATCACACCAACCCCTTCCTCCACCTTTACATTTCCTTCTCTTCTGGTTATGTCTCAAAATTCTCTTGGTCTTTTCTTCTAAGAACTCTTGGGCTAGCATACAGGTCCTCCTATATAATTCAGGATAATCTCCTCATCTAAAACTCTCAGCTGCATTATATCTACATTCTTCTCCAAAATAAGGTCCCATTTATACACTCTACTGATTTGAACTGCCTGGTCACTGTCCACCCTGCAGCTTCAATATATTTCCCAGAATCTCTCCCAGGATGACCAATTCCAGAAGCATTCCTTTCCTTTGAGTGCAAGTGACACCAGTTCTCTTGCCCAGTGGCCACAAATTTTAGTAGCAGAGGATTTATATATTATTTTATTTCCACAATAACTATGCCATTCATCATGTGTGAGTTTGGCCCAATATAATTCTAAGCCCTTCTTTCCTGTTTTAGGGACATTGATCTGGCCACCAGGAATGTTAAAAACCACAAAACTGTCAAACAAAATACCAGATACCTGCAATATATATATATATATAATATAATATATATTATATATATATATATAACTGAGGATTCACAGACATAAGATCTTCCTGTTCAATGATTGTCATTAAAGAATAATGAGTTTCCAAGTTCCCCATGCACTGCTTTTGGGCTTGAAGTTGACTTTCTTTTGTGCACCTGACTGGAATTAAAAAGGATCTTCTCTGGATTCATGCATAACATGATGCCTAGCACATAAGTACTCAATAAAAATGGGGTGAATAAAAATGTCTGTGATAACCCTGATATTCTCCTCCTCAGTTTACCTACTATTTGGCATCTGTTTTTCTGTTTTCCTTAGTAAGGTTTATTTAAATGTTGCCATATGGTCTCTTTTTACTACAGGCAATTATTGGGGGAAATATGAATATAAATTATGAGTAGAGAACATTAAGAGAGGAGAGTTTTTCTTATTGCAGCTTGAGTGGCCATAAAGAGTGAATGACTCTAAAGGGATAATGAACTGTAAGGACAAGAGCTGAGTTTACTGAAAGAGCCTTTTCCTCCATTGCCATCCTTGAAGGATCTAGGATCAGTCTTTCAATCCAAGGAGTCAGTAAGTTTCCTTAGGATGTCCATCAGTTCTTCAAAGTTTTTCTTTTGCATCAAATTACCAAGAATCCCAATACTCCAAGACCAAATCCTCCTGACCTCCAGACCAACTTTTGTCCCAGATAATTGAGAACATGGATTAAAAACAAGACTCTAAAAAGTAATTTTGAATGCCTCAAGTTTGAAACAAAACTTCCCAGCCATATGCTCATAGGAGAGGATAGAAAAGTGTAACTGAAATGAACCCTTTCAGGAATGAAAAAGAAATGGTACATTTGTAAGGGTCAGTTGGCCAGGCTTCTGTGATGACAGCATTCTGGGAATAACAATATGTACCAGGAGCTGTAAATGTATGTGGATTCCTTGACATAATATACTAGCTCGCACCATCTGCCACTTGCAGCATAATGGGCTGCATACTTAAAATCCTTTTTGATCACTTCCCATAACAAGCGATTGAGCTCCAAGCCAATTTTGAAAATCTGCCACCATAGCAGTTCCTCAGAGTTGCTGTTCTAGTGGCTTTAAGGTATCATAGATGCACAAGCATCTATGAGAGAATGCCAAGATCTTCAAAATCTCTTGTTCTAGTCGGGTTTGGGTATTGAATTGAGTTTCTCTTATGTTAAGGTTGTTCAAACAACAGACAGGGTATCCCCACATATACATGAAAACAGCTTGCATATATTGATTGATGTGCTCTGGGGAAAATGTTTTCACAGTGCATAATCCCTACACATAAACCAACTACTCTTTGTCAAGAAACTCAAGATCTAGTCAGCTCCAAAATTCATTATTTCATCCCTATAGAAGAGAATATGCCAATGTGAGATTTCCTAAGGTCTGATGCTACATACCCCATAACTGTATTTATTGCATTTCCTAAAGAATATCAAATTTTTCAATGAAAATTCTGCTTATGCAAAGTTTTTTCCTCATGATGACAAAGCCTAATTCTGGTCTTAAAAGTCAAGCCACCTTTAACATTCTTTCCAAGTAGAAATGTGTATGTGCAGTTTGGCGGGAAACTTAATCATAGTTAGTAAATAGGAAAGTCTTAGAGGTAGACTGTCCAACTTATAGTAGATTTTTTTGTTGTCTCCACAGGGCAGAGTCCTCTCAGTCACATTTTTCTATATGGTCTGTTTTTAGGCCCAAATAATAAGACTTTCTAAAAGAGAGGTAAAGATCATTTCAATTAAGAAAAAGAGTATGAGAGAACAAAACAACTTAGTATTCTATGTACTTCATAGATCTCAGAGAGATAAGAGCTGGAACCACATACTGGCGCCTACATAAATTTTTCCTTATTAACCACAGATGTTTGTCCCACCCTTGATGAAATGGCCTTTGGGGTCACACTGACCAAATGCACTGATTTGAACATGATACTCCATTAGTTCGTTCCCAGATATGTTCGGTATAGTAAAAGATCATTTCTCATAAAACTGCTAATGTATCTGTAGGCAGAAATGTCTTCAAATTTTGGAACCAAATTATATCTCAACCTGATACATATCCAGAAGTATAGATAAGAATGTTCCCTGGTAACATGTAAACCCAAAAGCTCAAAGGTTGAAAACAGCAGATTTTGTGGCTTACAATGCACACCCACCCCAGATCTGGAGAAGAGTTCATTTTATCAAAATCACTCAGAAATGCAGGCAAGAAGAGCTACCACTCTTGGACAGTCTTGTACCAGGAAGGAAACATTCCACTCCAGAAAAGATCAGTGTTTATTTCCCTCAGAATTCATTAACCTGAGTTGGTTGCATGGACCCAGCCAACCATCAAGGGAGCAGAAAGAAAGTGCAATTCTACCCCAGACATGGAATGCAGAAAACTGGAAACAGTTGGTAAGGATAGCTAAGGACTGCTATGTTCATTAAAGATGCAGCTCTACTCTCTTTTATTTTCTATAGTAGTCTTAAAATTCATAAAGCTGTTGATTTGACCAGATCCTGTAAACTCACTGACACAGTGTAAAATACCATTGGGCACATAGGCTGTCCAGAGTAATACAAAAGCACTACTGCCCCAAATGAAATGTTTGTCCTGCTGTTGTCTCTTCATCTCCTATTTAATTTGTGAGCAATGAGCTTTCCAGAATTCTCATGTCATAGTCTCTATACCTGACTTTAATTCTCATACATTTCCTCCAGAACTTCTCTATTTTGCTTCTTGTCCAAGAATTGATATTTTATTCAGGTGGGATACAACGTTTATCTCAACAGCATTACACATAAATCATAGAGAAAAGCAGTCAGAAGGATAGGATTTAAAAATCAGAATCATTTCTTTACAAAGAAAACTAAGTCTTGAAAAGTTATTTCTCAAGATCACAATCAAATGTCCTGACTATTAGCGCAATTCACCTACATGTCACCCTGCAGAAACAAGAAAGAGATTTATTTTACCCAACAATCATAGAAAATTTTTAAACAAGGACTAGTACAATGAAACATGGAAGGAAGTGAAGATAGACATTGAAAATCAGTGACATTTAGGAAGAAATATTGGAAATTCTTTTCCATATTTAAGATTTATAAAAGTCACATTTTATGAAGCCGAAGACTGACCATCTTTCTTCTTCATAGACACGAGCCCAACCACCACACCAGATTATGAACCTATTTCATTGTGTATTTAACATAGTCAGATCATCAAGATCTAATGATCAAATGATCAATAATCACAGAGTCATTTCTGAAGACAAAAGGGAAAATTCAGGACTTCTAAGACATCAAACAGATGTGAATGATTGGCTTTTTCCCTATGAATAATATTTCCCTGAGAGTAGTATTCTTATTTATATTCATAAACTAGTCCTGAAACCAAATTATAAATAATAAATTTGGCTTCAACCACCCACCTCTTCATAAGCACAAATTACATTCTAACTTCTATCCTGGTTCTTGATACATATTTAAAGTAAATCTCAGTCATATAGAACATTTATATAATCATAGAGCATGTTATAGTCACACAGAAAACAACAATAAGTTAGTGGTTCAGGGATAAAGACAGTGTGAACTCTAGGTCATAATTTGAAAGCAAACCCTGTAACTTGCCTAATGACATAATCCTCCATTTCCTGATTGCCAGTAAATATGTTCCAGCTTTCAATGGATGGGACAAATCACTTTAGACAAGAAACAAAAGTGCTCTCATCAGTTAAAGCATCTGTTAATACTAGTTGTACTTTAGAATTCTCTCTAGCATCAATGTTAAAGACCTTAATTAGTATACCAGAGTTCATACAGATATATGAATCCTGAGGAGTTACCAACACCAACCTAATGACTAGTCCAACTGTGATGAGGACAGGTACAGTGATAGAATTTTAAGTACCATAAAGAAAATAAATTAGCATTCTCCTGTCTCCTGCTGCAATGGGAATGAGATGAGCTTGCCTGAACTACAGAGCTGTCCTGAAGGAAGAGCATTGCTTTGCAAAGGAAAGCATGTTTCAAAAAATGGAAGAACTTTCCACATGAGTCATTCTGGGTGAACATGGGCACTGGGTTGACAGTAGCAAGGAGTTCAGCCTGAAAAGATGCATGCTCATGGCCAAACCATAGAGTTGGAAGGTGGCTTCCAAAGATCTACTCGTATTTCTCATCTAGGACATAGGTTTCTAGAAAAAAGGAAAGAAGTTGGTAGAGTTAATAGCTTGTGCTCAGCCTGGTGTGGAGACACATATCTATAGTCTCAGCTACCTGAGAGACTGAAGCAGGTGGAATATATGGAGCCCAGGAGTTTGGGTGGAGCCTAGGAAACATGACAAGGCTGTCTCAAAAAAAAAAAGTTGGTATAAAGGGGTGAAGGTACTCACATTTGTAAATTTGCAAATAGGTGCTCATTATTCACATGAACGAGGAAAAGCACACCTATGTATCCCTTTCTTTGGAGATGCTGACCCGCTAGGACTTGCTCAACAGAGACACATGGACAAAACTTAACAAGACTTCCTCTCATTTCTACGGGCACATCCCCTCTTTGCACACAAGTGAGAGGGTCGATGACCAAGAGGCTGTGCTGATGGTAATGCAAACTCCCTGTGTTGGTTACTTTTCTCATTGCTGAGATAAAATACTTGAGGTCCAAAGTTAAAGAGAAAAGTTTATTTAGTTCTAACTTTGTGAAATTTTTACTCTGTAATAGGCTGGTTCCAAAGCAGGGTGACACATAGCAGAGGAGCAACAGTTCATAGCCATGGAAAACAGCAAAAGCAACAAAGGAACAAGAGAGAATGAGCCTCTTTCTGTCCCTTATATTGTACCCAGTCTACCAGGATTAGGGTAATGCCAATCCAATCAGTGGACTGATCCAGAAATCTCCCACCCTTATTTACAGTACTTTTAATCCCAGCACTGAAGCATGAATTACTCACAAACTAGATGCAGCCTAAATTCAGCCACCTCAGAAAATCCTCACCCCCCCCATGACCACATGGGGCTTTCAGGGGACATCCAAATGCAAACCATAACACTCTCTCCACTAAAACTGAATTTATGTCAAGATTTTTTTTTGTGTGCAATAGACTTGGGCATAGAGACAACTAACAGGAGTGTGTTTCTCTACCCAATTTGAGAAGCCCGCACTCCTATGACCTCTACCCACTACATCTATCACAAAACAATTTCCTGTACAGACCAAATCAGGGACTTGTAGCTACAGAAATCCATTCATACATGCAATCATGCTTCTAGTACGTCAGACCTAACTGATTTTTTGTCTCGGCTGATAGGCTCAGGGATCAATGATGTAGTCAATCTTGGATTCTTGGATGGACTTCAGTATGGTGGGGTAAGGACTGGAGAATGGCCAGTGATCAGATTTAATCAAAAGATCTAAAAGGAAGTAGTTACTTTTCTCAGTGGTGAAGATCTGCCATTTTATCCCTGTGGTCACTACTTCCCCAGCTTTTAAAAGAGAGTTACAATCATTTGCCTCAATCCCGCAAGAGGATGCTCTAAAGAGAAGATACAAGTTCTCTTGGAGTGGGAAAAAATGTTAACCAAAAATTGAACATTATTATGTAAATAACAATAAATTGTTATTGTTAATAGAAAGGACATGCTTTTTTTACTGATAAGAATACAATTTTTTTTTACTTTTTATTCATTTTAATGCGAAAAAAAGATAAAATAGCAATAAAATGGTTTCAAAACAGGTAAGACAATTACAATAATTAATATATCGAATATTGTCATCTTCAAATTAGCTATTCAGAGGACAGGATGCAGACATGATATCTTGTCTAAACAATATTAGTACAAACCTTTCTTCTCAATAAAGAGAAAGTAGCTATATATCTATCCTAACTATCTTGTATATACATATATTTTTCACAACAAAACGGTCCTTTGTGTATACCTCCTTTTTTTGTTTTGCTTTCTCAGAGATGGGTGTTCCATTGCTGTTAGAGAAGCTGTATTTGGAGAAGTCTTTAAAAGAGCTTTTCATACTTGATGCCAATCCAAAGATTATAGGTACTTGAATTCAGCAAAATAACCCAGTATGGTCCAATAGTCCATAATAGTGAGTTATCAGCTCAACTGGAAAATGTCCAAAGTTGTTGACTTGAGCTTTTTACAGCTCAGCATATTAATATAGCTTTACTTTTTATACCTCATGGTTAAAACTTTCTGTTGAATGGTTAAGACCACATTAAAGAAAGACCTATAGGACTAAAAATGTAACTTTTGCTATCTGACAAGGTCAGTCAAATCCCCTCAGGATTTACCCTGGAATCATGTACAGCACTTTGTGGATCTTTTGTCAATGTCAGCCATTTAGATGAATCATAGCCACTGCCTGACCAATTTGCTCTCTGTGAAAGCCTTAGAGAATTTTTTCTCTCTATATGACTCTCCTTAGGCACACTATACATCGTCAATCACTTTCCTCTGTAGCCTAATAATCTTCTTGATCAGAAAATTTGGGACACCACTTAGTTACAGGATGTCATAGTAGAGGTTATCTTATGTTTTGAGTTTTCAGTGACCTTGAAGGGCTAGGGCCAAAATATTGGCTATCTTTTTAGCCCATCTATCTCTGTAATTTTTGGTCTGAAAACTAGTTGTTAAACATCCAAAAGAGAAGCTTAATGATATTATCCTATAGCATCACTATCTGTCTGAATATCACATCCCTTATACATAAAATAGAACTTCTATCTTCCAACAACCATGTATATTCTGAAATTTAAATCCCTATAGAATGTTAAAAAATAATTACACATTTTTTACACAGAAATTTAGAAATCAAACCATATACAACATTGTAGAAGGACAATCCTATGACATTTTGTTTTTCTTGTCTCTCGTTTACTTTTATTACCTTTTTTAAAATAAACATTTACTTTGAAGAGAGTATAACAATAATTGATATGGCATTATAAGCAGTACACATTTGGAAGACCAAAATGACAGGTATTTTAAGCATGACTTTAGTATTGCACATTGCTGTCCACAATGTAGTTGTTTAGTTTACAGATATCAGCATATAGAGTTCGTCAGGGTGAGAATTCTGCCCATTATCTGCTATTTCCAAAAACCTGCTAGAAACTCTTAGGACCATTCCTTTAACCATCTTGTTTATATAAATGTGTGGTTTTGCTCCTACCGTATTTCCTGACTTTTCTCCTTTCTCTCTGCGCTATTTAATCCTTAAATTCTCTCTTTCCATTTAACTCTGTTATTCCTTTCGATTTTTATTTCTTCTTTTGAGTTCTTTTTTCTTCTTTTTTTTTTATCTAAAATGTTTTTTTTTTTTTTTTTTACTGAACCAGGGATTGAACTCAGGTCCTTTCGCTTGCCAGGCAAGTGCTTATTCCACTGAGCTATCTCCCCAGTCCTCTTCTTTTCAGTTCTTACACTAGGAAGACAATATGATATTTACACATGTGTGTATGGTTTATTTCACTTATGAGTATAGCTTTAAGTTGCAACCACTTATATATGAAGTGTTACTTTTCTTTATAGCTGAGTAATACTCCATTGTATAAAGATATCACATCTTTTTAATCCATTACTCAGGTGACAGGCATTTTGGTTGTTTCCAAGATTTGGCTATCACAAATTGTGCTGCTATAAATATGGGTATACATATCTCACTATGATATGATGTTTTTAATTCTTTGGGGAAAATTCCCAGAAGGGGATAGCTGGATTGAATGGGATTACCAGTCCTAGTTTTTTGAGGAGTCCCCACACTGATTTCCATAATAGTTGCACCAATCTACTTTCCCACCAGCAGTACAGAAGGGTTCCTTTTTCTCCACAGCCTCTCCCAAGCTTTTTAAAAAGGTGGATAAACCCAAAAGTATTTACACACAATGGAGTACTACTATACCATTAAGAAAAATAAACTCAAATCACTGGTAGGAAAATTGATGCACCAAAAGACCATAGTGTTAAGTAAAATAAGTCTGACACATAAGCTTAGTTATATAAGAAACCAAAAATATAAATAAAGAGCAAAATAAAAGATAGGTGATGGGAAGGCAGGGGAAAGATCTTTCTGAAAGGGGAAAGGGATGAAGAGTCAGAGAGAGGAAAGAGGCAGGAGAGGAAGTAGAGGTAAGGAGAGGGTATGAAGAGAAGGAATTAAGATGCCTTGTGTATGTTGCCAATGCCACCCAAGGAACGCGAACAGCACACGCTGCACACATGTACTCATTTTAAAACCTTGAAAAATAACAAAAAGGGGTTGAGAAGGACAAGTGAGACGAAGGAGAAGAGAAAGGGAGAAAGAAAGGAAGGGAGGGAGGGAAGAGAGTGAAGAGAGACATCCGCTCAGCACCCACACCCCCAGCCCACACTCGCTGTATCCCAGCAGCCCCCACTCTTCCATGGGAGATGCTCGCAGAGCAGAGGCTTAGCCCTGTGTGAGGCACCAGCAGGTGGAGGGGGAGGGAGACAGACCACGAGCCGGAAGGGGGGAACAGCTCTCCGGAGGCGGAAGTCTAAGGCGTCCAAGGATTCTAAACTCAAACCTGGCTTGCCAGGTAGTCAGGAAATGCGCATTTATCAAGACAGGAGGACATAGTGTATTGTTCATTACATTTTATTAGCCAGTATTTAGGTTTATACAGCATAGGTCTGCACTTACACTCCATTTACACATTGTTAAGAATGGGCCCATATTCCAAGGTCGATGAAGTTAGGGAAACACTGGGACAAACGCAGTTAAACAGACCCTTTTCAGTGCAGCATATCTAGAACCATAAATATGCACCATGCATTATGCATATCTAAGAAGGGATTCTGCCATATTTCTCTCATTCCAAAATGCACATTTTTTCACATTATGACATTCCTGAAGTCAGAATGCATCTTGCAATTGTCAAACAGCTGTGCCTGAACATATGCATTGAAACATGCACCACGGTGTCTGCAGCTTGGAAGCAAATTCCAAAGAAAACTGGTGCACGTTTCTAATGCAACATCACCCAAACTCTTTTTTTTTTTTCAAAATTTTATTGATAAACAGATAGCAATGAGACAGTTTCAAATCAAATCGGAAGTACAGTTTCAACAAATAATACACCGCATATATTCTTCTTAGTGGTTAATTACTGTACAAGATGCGGACTTGAGATCCTATTTACAAGCACCATTAGAAAAAATCATTCTATTCATTAAGAGAATGCAACTATATATCTATCCCAACCACTTTGAATACACAGATACAAAATGGACATTCATCGGTATACCGCATTTTTTCTAAGTTTTGTTATTGAATATTATAGGTGTGTAAACTCAGCAAAACATTCTAAAAGAGTCCAGCAGCCCATACCAAACTCTTGATGAGCCAGAGGATGGTATGATATGAAAAAGCAAGAACAAAAGGGCAGTCCAAATAGCTCAGAGGATTAAAGTGCCTGAAAGTAGGCTCAGGGGCCAGAGTTTGATCCCCCAGCCTGTTGTGCTGGCCCCGCCCCCGGGGGAGCGCTGAGATGGCAAATGAGACTAGGCATGGTGGCGTGCGCCTGTAATCCCAGCTCTTGGGAGGCTGTAAACAGGAGAATCACTACAAGTCAAATCTAGTAGTGAGACCCTGAACACCCTGTAGACCCTTCCCTAAAATACAGGAAAGAAAATAATAATAATATTAACAATAACAATAATAATAATAACACGAACATCAGCACCTCAGAGACAAAATCGTGTTCCAGAATAATTGAAGTCAATATAAAGAAACCAAAGTAATTTAATTTGCTTACGTTTTCTTCTTTTAGATATACCCAAAGTGATTATAACAAAAAAAAAAGTTTATCTATATTAATAATTTATTTGGGTACAATCAAACTCAGGAGCTTACACTTGCCAGATAAGCACTGTGCCACTGAACTATATCCGTGACCTTATCTACATAAACATTATAAAACTGTTTCACTGAGTAGAAAATGAAATTTTTAAGCATTAAGAAATAGTTACTGGTGTGGAGAGCTTCCCGCTACCCTGCGCCTGCGGGACCAGTCCCAGCCAAGGCGCAGTGTGGGCCAGACCCTCTCCCACCCCCTCGAGTCGCCCCCCACCACACCGCAGT
>NW_004524749.1:5078429-5088826 GCF_000260255.1 Octodon degus
ATTAACCACTAAGAAGAATATATGCAGTGTATTATTTGTTGAAACTGTACTTCCGATTTGATTTGAAACTGTCTCATTGCTGTTTATCAATAAAACTTCAAAAAAAAAAGAAATAGTTACTTCATCATCCAGTACAAAGTCATTTGTCTTTCTTAAATAAATGGTAAATAAGCTAATGGTCTATGTTTATTGTAAGCAGGTAATCAGACAAGAACAGAGAGAGTGGCCTGGAACTCCTGAGCCCATGCAAGGTGTTCTTTCCACAGGTGGTTGAGGGCAGCCAAATTGTGCCAGTTGTTTTTCTCTGATAACAGACACCAAGGTTATGGGAGGACCTAAGCCAAATAAATTGGGACCTTATGTAGAGAGGTGGCCACAAAATGACCAAAAAGTAACAGTAAAGACTTCTACCCAGTGTGACATAGACACTGACTGCCGTGGGTGTCCTTGGTTTGGACTCTTTTCATTGCCATATACCTAAGGCCTCATTTAGCATACGTGCCATTAATTACTGACAAATGATGGGAAACCACAATTCAGTATTAAAAATAAGACAATGGTAAATCATAAATATACAAAATAGGGTATAAAGGACCCTAAAACAAAAAGTATATTAAAAATTTAAAGACCGAACAAAGAACTCATTAGGATCCTGGTGGTATTCTGACTTGTCTGTTGGCCATGTTCTACTTCACAATAAACCTTTTCACTTTAAAACCATTTCCTGGGCTGGGGGCATAGCTCAGTGGTAGAGCTTGCTTTGCACGCAAAAGGCCCTGGGTGTGATCCTGAGTATAACACTCATACACACACACACACACACACACACACACACACACACACACACACACCACTCTTTTACTTATACAACATCTCTCACTGTTCATGAGGTGATCCAGACAAATCCTTCTGCTTGGGTCACCAAAACGAAAAAAAGACAGGTAACATTTTGGTGCTGAAACCTGGGAAGCTCAAGAATCTGAAATCTGGGATACGGAAAACCCCATTTCACCTAAGGTCGGGTGAGTAAGAGAGATGACCATCCTGCCCTCTGCCCTCTGGTGATCCTTTCCTCTCTTGGTTTCACATGTTATTCTGAATCTTCTGGGCTCAATACAACTCTTATAATCCTGCTAGGTTTGTGTTTCATGTCTGTAGAGCAAAATGGTAACATGTCTTTGTCACACAATCTTTTCTTGTGCCCTAACTGCTTTGTCCTGGTTGAGTTCTGGTGGACCTGCCTACAATTTATTGTCTCCTTTCTAAGTCACATTCATCCCATCATTCGAAGTCTTAAACATCCACCACTGCCCCCAGCTAAGTTGTTCTCCTAGGCTCCTAAAAGTCAAATAAACTAATATTTTCAAACATAGGTTATAACTTTAATTTCTAAGGTTAATGGAACAAACCTTGGGTGATTGATAATTTTACTTTTAGGTTTCAATTTAATATTTTTTTCATTTAACTAGTATGCATAAAACATTTCTTGTACATTGAAATAATTTTTTAAGTGCAATAACTGGTTTATCTTGCTCTTCTGCTCCTACTTGAGCTAAGATAGAGAAGCTACTCAAGGCCTCTTAGAGGTCTGTTGGTCAGTCAGTTCAAAGTAAAATGTAAACATATCTAAATTGATTTTGAGACCAAAAAAATGTACTAGGGTCATTTTGCAATCTAAGTGGCTATTAGGCTTGTTATCTAAATAAATAAATACATAGATTAGATTAGATTAGATTAGATTAGATTAGATTAGATTAGATTAGATAGATGTTAAAGTTTTTAAAGTTATAAGGATAAACATATATTTTTAGTGTGAAAAGATTTTATATGATGAGGTTTTGCCCTATCAGGACTAAAACATGAATGATAAAGAGGGGCACACCTTCCAGTCCAGGTGGGACCAGTGTAGCAGAGAAGTCCTAAGCAGCAGTGACAATAAAAGCCAGCAGTTGGTAAATTAGGTGAACCAAACTTGTGCTTTGGCACACAGACATGTGGAATAAAAGTGGCCACTGTTTTATACCCAAGTGTTGGAGAGAACTTCGGAAACAGAAGACCACTCCCGACCCCCACACCCAGAGACAAAGGTCAGCCCCACACCCAGCACAAACCCCATTGCAAATCTGGCTGGAGCACATAGTACGTTTATTTCTGGAATCTGATTTGGATCAACCACAGAACTATAGACAGCAGGGGAATTTTACTTCATTTCTTTTTCTCTGTATATTTGATTGTTTTCCTTTTTTTTTTCCAGTTGTTTTGTTTTTTCTTGTTTTGGGTGGTTAAGGATGTTTTTTTCTCTCTTTTTTTTCCTTTTGCTTTCTTTCACAATTTATATTCCTTACCTTTTTTGTTGTTTTCTTCTATTGGTATTCTCTCTCCTCAACTATCTTGCTTGATTTTTTGATACTTTCATGAGAGTAAACATTGTCTCTTTCTCTTTATGGTTCATCACAATACTCCTTTGCTTTCTCTTCCATTCTTTCCCTCCTGTGTCATCCAGTTTCCCAAAATTTAAATAATCATCCTTTGCCCTCCAGGTGTGCTCCCACTATATTTGACCTCATTCATCTACCTTGTCTCCTAACCCTGTTACCCTTCCTTCTCTACAACAGGGAAAGTCACTCCACTGTGGGAAAAATCACTGCATACAAGTTCCTGGCATATGTTGGATGATGTGATATAGCTGTAGAGCTCACTCCTGTGATGAAAGGTATCAGTTAATAATTGCCACTGTTTGTCATAGCCCAGCTGTGCTTGAGACTATTGTTATTGCTAACTGTACTACCTCAGCCAGAATGTCATGCCTTCCTCCTCTGTATGGAGAATGCCAGATGCGTGTTAGACACTTCCCCCAGGTAGCAGATGCCTGCAGTGGCAGCTCCTAATGAATCATGCTTCCTTGTACCTGTGTCCAGTGATCTCATTTCCCAGTAGAACTTTAGCAAAAATGCCAATGATAGGCTCGAATGGCACTTGCATACTGGGGCTTACTCTGTCTTTTGCAGATTCTGGAACTCCACCACCACATCAAAAAGCCCAGATTGGCCTTCTAGTGATATGTGGGGGCCCTCACAGCACTGGCAACCACCAGACATATGAGTTCAGCCAATTTAGATCACCAGCTCCAGAAGTAACCCTCGATGATAGATGACAGCAGCGGAAGCCTAGCCCAGAATACTGACCCACAGAATGGCAAACCGGAAAATGGTTACATTTGGGGGTAGTTGGCTGGACTGCAAGAATGCTGAGCATCCAGCCACCTCTACAAACCATCCCCCCAAAAAGGTGAAAGTAGTAACCACTCTTCTGGTACTCAAAAGAGAAACAGCAACTGCTTCAATAAATAACATAGTCCCCCTTGCAGCCCCACAAATCAATGTTAATAAAACACACGTGCTGCAATTCCCCTGATACCCTCCTAAACAGAACTTTTTGGTTAGGAAAAGAAAGAAGAAACTTAATTTGAAGCTTTAATAACCTCCCAATTAGGTTGTTTCTGCTAGCATTAATATTTAATCATGACATTACTGTGCCTGTTTTAGAACTGAACTGAAATTAAGTAAAAATGTTTGATCATAAATAATGTCATTATTAAAGATAATCTTCGTTATGTATGTTTCTGTGCCTATCTTTTATTAAGTTTACTTTTCATGTTGACATTTTTAAAAGCATAATTGTATGTTTTCATTCCTGGTGATATTGTTACCATATATTAATTACGGCATCATGCCAGGAGCACTAGCACTAAAATTCTTTTAGTTTTTTATGTTAAGAGCTGGCAATAGGTTCACTGTCCTTCACAACTAATAAATAGATAATAAAATATAACTTCTAAAATCACTCCTGAATTACTTTTCTCCTTCACGATCTGCCCATAAGCATTATTGATCTTGATTCATGGCAAAAATAAGGGTAAACAAGAAGGACAATTATCTTTGTCCTTTTCCAGAATTTTCTTGGCGGTCACACTTGGTGTGACCGGTAGAATAATGGCTCCTGAGAGATGCCCACAACCTAATCCTGGGAAATTATAAATAGATCACTTCACAGGGCAAAAGAGATTTTGCACATCAGGTTGAATGTGCATATATGGTGAAAGAATTCTGCATTATGTGGGGTAGATTTCTTAACCTTTTTGTTGTTTTCTTCTATCGGTCTTCTCTCTTTCCTCAACTATCTTGCTTGATTTTTTGATACTTTCATGAGAGTAAACATGTCTCCTTCTCTTTATGGTTCATCACAATACTCCTTTGCTTTCTCTTCTATTCTTTCCCTCCTGTGTTACCCAGTTTCCCAAAATTTAAGGTTATAATTGTAATCAAGAGTCCTTGAAAGGGATAGAAGGAGGGAGGAGGGACTCAGAAAAGGTATCACACCAAAGGAGTTGGAGTGATATGACCCAAGAAGGACCCAGCCACTATTGCCCACCTTGAAGATAGAACAAAACACCATGAATCCTGGAGGAGGGCAGCTCTGGATGCTGCACAAAGAAAAAGATCCTCCCGTAGGACTTCTAGAAAGGGATACACCCCATGGCTGACCTGGATTTTAGCGCAGGGACACCCGGTTCAGTCTTTGACTCACAAAACTGTAAGATGACAAGTCTGTGTTGTTTCAAGACAGTGGGATTGTGGGAATTTGTCACAGCAGCTGTCAGAATCTGATACAGGTGCCATTCCCTAGAAGAGCTCGTTTTGAACCCTGGCCACCCCACTTCCATGCTGTGTAACACAGTGAAAACTGTGTAATCTCTCTAAGTTTCCCTTTTCTCATCTGTGAAATGAGTATCATAATGGTTATTTTATAAGGTTATTGGGATAATTAAATAAGATAATTAGCCTAATGCTGCTCTTAGCCCTGTGCCTAGTGCATATTAAGCACTTGTTAAAGGTCTATTATTGTCATTTTTAAGCCCTGTTGTGGCACACTGTCTTGTTATTCACAGTCAATTGAGCTTTTGCCTTGAGAGAACCCCACTGCCTGCCCTTTGGCAAGTGAATCTCAGCCTGCTAGGGGGTGGCTTGCACTTTGTGCCCCATTGGCAGCCTTGGCTCTGGGACTTCTTTGTCAACAACAGAAACCAAACAGCTTCTCCCAGAAGAAGCTTCTACACAAGTGTATGGTTTGGCTCTGCTTCTTCTTTTCTCTTTGTGAAAAGAAAGACCTGTCCCAAATAAGTGCTGCTCCTCCTGCCTGAGGTCTGCCTGAAAAAGCACAGAGCCTAAAGCTGCACATATCACATGAGATATGAAAGTTTATTATTATTATAAGTCATTGAGATTTGGGAGTTATTTTCGCAGTAAAGGTGACAAACACACCTGTTAAATGGGTCAGCTTTCCCACTGTTGGGGCAAAAAATGGGCCAACTCACAACACACAGACACACACACACACACACACACACTCACATACGCACACCAGCACCATGTAAATAAAATACATTTTGATCACAGCTAGTCTGACAGTCATATTGGTGACCCCCAATTGCATAATCATAGTTGATTGAACCATGGGTGAGCATTTGGCCTTTGGCCAATATAATTCTGTTCCAAGAAATTTGGAACTGTGATCTGAAGGCAGTAAGAGGTGAGCTCTTCATACGCCTAGACCTATGGAATTGGGGAAGAGGAGGAAATCTTAAGAATCATGTCTTAACCATCATTTCTCTGCTGGTGGTGACACTGAGAAAGCTGTCTACAAGGAAAGGACAGAGATGTGAGAGGATAGAGGACTACCTGAGTTCCTGATAATTTTCTGATCTCTGGCCATGGCCCACTCTGGCCCTTTGGCTTGATGGGACATGCCAGCTTCTTTGTCATACATAAGCTCAAGTTGGTTTCTGCAACCTCAGACCATAAGAAACCTGGCCAGAATGAAGTTCTAGGCTAGAACTGTACCACCAGGAGTTGTAAAAGAAAACTTTAGGGCTGGGGAGATGGTTCAGTAGAATAAACCCTTCTCTGACAAGCACAAGGGCCTGAGTTCAAGACCCAGTTCAGAAAAAAAAAAGGAAAGAAAACTTTAATTGATGAGAATCCTTGGAGCCATGAGGGATCAGTCTGCACACAGCAGAGGGCCCCACCTACCCTCGTCCCTGTGTCTGTGCCAGAGCCCCCATTGGTGCAAAGATGCAACCCTCCACTTGTTGCCAACTGAACTCTTCCAGGAAGATGAGTCAAAAAGTAGAAGAGGTTTCAGCATCATTTGTTCATCATGAAACACATGCTCACATTCTGCTTTGCTCTGGAGACCATGAGAGCAGAAGGAATACAGAAAATAGAGTATCCCACTAGCATTTATGAGCACACAGGTAAGGGAATATAAGGATTGGAAAGAGGTCCACAGGAAAGGGTGAGTGAGAGCTGCAGCCCCATCTCTTCCACTAACTGAAACTTTAGCAAGCCATTCGACCTCTGTGGCATTCAGCCTCCCCATCTGCAAATGGGGAGCTGGAGTCAGTCATACACTCTTATGGTCTTTTCCAAGATGGCTGCCCTCTGCCTTCGCAACTAAGACCAGAGCAGCACACATTAGCCTTGAGACTGTTGATAATTCCTAAATATAGTGTGAGGCTGGCTTCTTCAGTGTCATGGGAGGGAGCAGTCTGGAAAATGCAGTTTTGGAGCCCAAACCTCCAAATTCTAATTTGTACAAGGGAGAAGCACCTTGGCTTATGTTGATTCTCATACATGGTCATGCATGAGAGCCATTATCCTAACTCTTCTGGATTACCGGGCGGGAATGTCTCAGTGCTCCTGTATAACATGACATAGGATAAACTATATTAATAGTTAATACTAACATAGCAATGTTTGTTTAGCATTACTATGAGGCTGGCACTTCACTAAATGCTTCAGATGTATTGATTCATTTAATCTTCATAACACCCTATGAATTAGGTGATTTACTATCCTCAGGAGGATTTTAATCATTTTACTTATCTCTTCCCTCCTTGATCAAGCAGTGGACTTTGATCATGCCTTCCTACTAAGAAATTGATTTGAATAAATAAAAAATTAAAATTATATAAAACATAGATGAAGAGGAAGAAATCCTAATTTATAAGCCAGCCACCTTATGATCATGCATCCCAGTGATACCACACTTCCCTATAATTTTGTGTCAGTAAGCACCATGTCTGCTATAAACTATGAGAAAAGCGTCGAAAACATGGATTTTTCTTCCTGAGGTGGGGTGCCCCAATGCAATAGAGATTCAGTAGTGATTCTCTCCTGCTCTTTAGATCTTTATGCCCTCAAAAGCCCAAATTCAAAAGCAAGCACAAAAACTACAATTTGAATTTATCAGGACCATTCACTTTCTCCAGATTCAGTACATTTTCCTATGCAAATAATAGAGAAAAAAGCAGAAGTTTGTGTCTGTATCGGTGAGGTACCAAAATATTTAGTCAATTAGACCAGGTAGGCAAGTAACCTGTCACTCTGGTCAAGGGAGAGAAGAATCTGCCAAATTAGTTGTTCAACTGAATTGACAGGCTGTCTTTGTCAAAATAAGTCTTTTTTTACTAAGTCTTCACAAATCATACTACATCAAAAAGAAAAATTACAAAAGCCACTTTTCATCTACATAAACAGTAAAACCAAAGTGGCATATTGGAAATCTCTAAATAACACTTTGTCTACATGAAAGGATGTATTTCTTCAGGTCAGAATAAATTAGGAAAGAAGTTTCTTCTTCTAGCAGAAAAGGACTGAGAGGCTAAAGTATCCAGATGGTGCGTCACCAGTATCAGGATGATCTCTTTCTCTCTCCCTCCACCATCTCCACTGGTACCAAACCCCTGCTCTGTGCAAGCACCAGCATAGTACTCTCCATGCTTATCTTACTTATTATGATCAGCAAGCCTGGAGGATGAGGACTGCTACCCTCACTGTAAAAAGAGGAAATTCTGGTCTATATCATTTACCCAACTTCCACAGGTATTAAATTTCAAGGGAGGTATTTTCACTGATAACTTTGGTAACTGGGTTTTTGCCACCGTGCTGTTATCTCCATTCTGAGATAAACATCCATTCCTAGCTACATCTTTCTCATTTGGCAGACTCAGAAACTCTAGACTACTCTTCTCCAGTTGTTAGAGGTCAAAAAGCAAGCATCCCTTCATCAGATTGACAGCCATAGCTTCGAACTTTATCAACCCAACCTAGTCCTTCCTCCTCTCCAGTCAAGCCCATGGACTCCATACAGTCTCCCTGGGCCTTTCCATCACACTGTCTCCCATGGGCACTGCAGGTTTCCAGCTTCTGCTGCATGGTCTGCTTTTGGAGAGGAAACATTTCACTTAATAATGTCTGACCCAGGGTATCCAATACCAGCTGTTTATCTTATAACTCAGGCACCAGGGGCTCCTTCTATGAAAACAATAGTAGGACTTTCATTGCATTGTCATTGACTTTTGTCTTATATTCACAACCATGATTTCATTTTCTCTTTTTAATTTGTAAAACTAGAGCTGTTTGACAGACACCCTGGGGGGGGGGGGTACTCAATGTACCATCCCCTGCCACTTCCTGATGGCTGGCTTCTTAAGTTTTATTCATACAAATTTCAGTTTCTTCTTTATGCAGTGTGATCAATGCCCAAAGGGAATTAAAGAACATGAAGAAACAGTTTCTAATTAACCCTTTTATTCAGGCATGAAGGTTCAACAGGTACATAGAACTCTTTATAACACATGGACTTTTTATTGTTTCCCTTAAGGTTATGATAGAAATTAATAAAAGATAAAGAATAAATTTCTTACAGTGCATACTGGTAACACATAAAATTATTTTGAACAACTGCTCCAAAGCCAGAATCAATTTCATTAAATTCTAGAAGCCTATTTTTAAATGTTTGGACAAGTGCTATATATCACTGAGTTAAATTCCAGGATCAGACCAAAAAAGAATAAAAGTCATGGGGGAAATGAGGTTAGTAGGAGACATGAGCTCTTCCTTAGAATTTAAAAAAAAGGAAAGAAAATGAGGAAGAAGGAGAAAGGCAGAGGTGATTTTTACAAGAATGGCCAAACTTCTTTCAACCTAACCAACTTCACTGGTAAAACTTAAAGGAGGAAAAGAGAGAAAAACTGCAAGTTAGTTATACTATTAGTGTCTCTTAGTTCTTAGAAAACAATGGTTTGTACTAATATTGATCGGATAATTTTGTATGCCCATATCTTATAGTCTGGGTAACTGCTTTAAAAATAACAATATGCAATGTATTAACTATTGTTATTCTCCTATCATCTTGTTATGATTTTTTTAACTTTTCTTCCATAAAATAAAAAAAGATAAGGTGGAAACCTGGACATGATGGTGCAAGCCTGTAATCCCAGTACTCAGGAGGTTGAGGCAGGAGGATCCCTGGGAATTCCAGATCAGCCTGGTCTAGGAAATAGTTCAAGGACAGCCTGAACTGTACAGGGAATCCCTGTCTCAAAAAGACGAAATAAAATGAAATGGTTGAGTATGTTAAAAAAAAAAAACCTTAAAGGAATATTACTTTTTTTTTTATTTTTGCAGAACTGGGGATTGAACTCAGGTCCTTGTGCTTGCCAGGCAAGCACTTATTCTACTGAGCCATCTCCTCGGCCCCAATATTACATATTTCTACAATTATTTTTTTCTCTGAGTTCATATTCAACTCCAAGAAGAGCAAGGAGTAGGAATAGTGATATAAACCATGTCCACACAGGCAGGAGTGGTGGCACATGCCTGTAATCCCAGCACTTGGAAGGCTGAGACAGGAGGATTGCCACAAGTTTGAGGCCAGCGTGGGCTATAAGTAAATTCAAAGCTAGCCTGAACTTCAGAGAAAGATCTTATCTCAAAAAAAAATACACAAACATGTGTCCCCAGTGCGCCATAGCTGGCTCCCCCTCCCACAGCACTTAGGTTCATATTATAATTGAGAGTTTAGTCTCTAAAAAGACATGTAGTAAAACTCCATATTTTTTTTTACTCTGAACAGAATATTTCCCTTGTCCCATCCAAATAAACTCTTGTTAGATAAATAATACCTTTGGTTATCCTTAGGAATTTAAAATTACAAATTTGAACTAATTCACACTTGATTTCAAAGAGTATGAAAAAATAATAAGTGTTGTATTGACAATTTTTAGATATGTTTTATGATGTCAAAAGTGATAATATTTTGGATTCTTTATGTTAAATATAAAATTTTAAAGAATAAATCAAATCAGATTAAACTACAGAAATAATCTTCTTGACTCTCATATTGTAATCAATTATGCAATACTTAATATATATTACATGGATTTTTTATTACCATGGCACATTAACAGTAGGTACTGTTCAAGGTTTCTTTGGTATCGTTGATGTGACACTGGGTTGCACTGCCACAGGTAGATCTTTCCCTTTTACATTATA
>NW_004524749.1:5088926-5092541 GCF_000260255.1 Octodon degus
TATTGGATTTGTACACTGAATCTCAGGCTGTGACCAACTAGGGAAAGGTCAGACAGGGCTTGGTGGGTGAAACTATGCAACAGAGTAGTAACACACATCCATTTGAAGGGCAACTGGAGTCTGCACAGCATTAGCCCATGTCTCAGAGATACTGGGCTACTTCATACTAACCAGGACTACAAGTACAACAACATCCAGCATCAGGACAGAGCCGTGGGGCTTTGTGAACCATTTCTACTTCTCACTTTCAGAAACTGTTGTTTTCCCCAGGCCACCCTAATAGTACTCCTTCAACCACATGTCAGAGTAAAAGGACAATAGGCACAACTCCAACTGAACCCTCCTGTAGCCTAGACAGTGATGTGGTGACACTGAAAGACTCTAAAATTGCAGCTCCTTCTGGATCAACCACAGGGTATCCATGTTCTTCAAATGCACCTCTTCCTCAGGTGTCAGAGTCACATTCACAATGTCCGGGATCCCATTTTGTCCCAGAACACAAGGGACACTAAGGAGGACATCACTCTTATCCCATAGAGCATGTTAATCCTGGTAGAAATTAGATGCACCCTCCTAAGATTCTTCATTATACTTTCTGCCAAATCTACCACCGACAGTCCAATGGCCCAGGATGTGCAGTCTTTTAGTTTAATCACTTCATAAGCACTGTCAACCACCTGTTTGTGAACCTCTTTCCAATGCTCCTTGTCCCCATCAGTTCCTAACTTGGGGTGCAGATTCTTCAGGGCAACACCAGCAGCATTCACACCACTTCACACAGAAATGCTGAAATCTCTATGTTCCCTGAGGATCCAGCCACAGCAGTTCAGCAGATGCATGCCCAGTCTTTCCTCCATCAGGTAGTGGAACCGGGCTGAATCCAGGTTTCAACCACTTTGGATAAATGATTCTTAGGAAAGCTGCACATCTTCCAAGCCACATAGGTCAAGATGTCCACTGGGTTAGACACAACAAGCAACTTGCAGTTGGGACTGTACTTTACATTAGGAATGATGAACTCAAAGATGTTCACATTACCATGCACCAAATTAGGATTTTTTTCCTCTGATGTACTCCAGCAGTGATAATAACCAGCCTGTAATTTGCAGTTGCATTATAATCTTTTCCAAAGACAATTTCTGATGTTCTAAGAAAAAGTCTGCCACATTGGAGATCCATCATCTGTCCCTTCAATTTGTCCTCCATGATGTCAACAAGAGCAAGCTCCTCTGCCAAGTCCCTCATTAAGATCCTGATGACGCAAGCCATGCCAACGGCACCAACCCCAACAACTGTGATTGCTCTTCACGGAGATTCACAACCAGCTGATCCTTGAGACTGGCCATCTTGGACTGAGAATCAAAAGGAATCAGGAGAGCACATGGGGCGGGCATCAGGGCGCACGCTTCTCAGGCCCAGACTCAGCAGCAGCTGCTCCAGCACTCATGTATTATTTTAAACAAGGCACACAATAAAACAAAGACTTGTGAGCCCACTACCCAAAGTAAACCACTGTTGTGTCTATCTGTAGCTTTCCCTATCTCAGCCACACACTCCCTCTCCAGCCTCAGGAGTAAGTTTGACTTTTTAGGTTTTAGATTGTTGCTTTGCTGTGTTGTTGCAATGTTTTTCCCCAAGGCTTCACACATGTTAAACAAATACTATCCCTTAGACATCCCTTAGACATATCTCTTATCCTCTTTTTAGTTCTTAACATGTATGTCTTCCTGAATATATTGCTTAATTTTGCTTGTATTTGAATGTTATAAAAATGGCATCCTACTGTATGTTATCCCTACTGACCTACTTTTTAAATTCAATCTTATGCTCACAAAGATTAGGTCAGAAGCAGTATATGTAACTGTGATTTATTTTCTTTGTTGTAAAACATTTAATTGTATGACTGTACTTTAATTCATTTACCTATTCTTACAGGATGGATATATGGGTTGTTTCCAGTTCAGCTTCCTCTAAATATTATTTCCTGTCACCTAGTGACACTAAGCTAAGGAACAAGCCAACGGTGAGGTGCAGTTGGAGAAGCAGAATGTTAAATCATGGCATATGCAAATATGCAAGCCCACAAGGCAGTGCCAAGTTGTTTTCCAAAGTGGTTGTGCAATTTATATTCCAACCAAGCTGTGACTTCAAACAATCTTGTGAAAAACTGAAAACAGGGCTAAAGATATGAAATGAACCTGGAAGTAGTACAAAATAGAATTTTAGATGGTGTTGCAAACACTGCAGGTAAACCAGGTCAAAATCCTCTTCTTGAATGTGCCTTCACTTGCTTTCTGATCAGCCTACAGCCACAGGCAACAAATGAACAGCCACCAGGGCCACCTGGCCCTCCGAGCTCCTCCCACCCTCCGCACCTGTACCTGCTCCTGGAGGAGTTCCCACCATACCTCTCCTTGGCTCTGTTCCTGCACACAGCCAGTTGACAGGACTTGAGCTCCTTTCAATTCCAGAACCCTAAAGACATAAGCAGAGACATGGCAGACAAAGGATTTTTCCCACTAGAAGGAAACAGAGAAAAAGAGTCAACAAAAAGATGAGTTTGGATTGTAATTATTGCTCTTTTTAAAACAAGTGAAAAATATAAAATAAAATAAAAATAAAAATAAATGAAGTGCTTAGGAAAATAATTTGATCCAGAGAGCAAGAGCAAAAACCCACATGCGGGAAAGGACTAGGATGCCCAACAGTCTAAAAACGAAGCCATGTGACCAAAACATTTCACAAAGAATGGTAAAAGACACTGGGGAAATAAGGCAAAAGCTGGATTGTGCCAAGGGCCATACAGGCAGCATGGTGGCTACAGGGGTGTTGGCTACAGAGCAGCAGAGAAAGCCAAGGGGGATGCATCCATGGGACACAGGAGAGGGACTGAGAGAGGGAGTAGGGCAAAGGAGAATACAGAAGGGGCACTGCGTCAACTGAAGCAGTCCTTTCCTGCTTAACACTCTTGGATAAATGGGTTGCTCATAAACACTAATACTTCTGAACCACATGGGATATGTTCATCATATTTCTGGGATGTAGCCTCTAGAATGGCTAAGGAAAGGGAAAAGAAAGGTAGCTCCTTCATCCTCCCATCAACACCCTCACCCCAAATGGGCACCATCTTCAGGCTATTGATAAATGAATCTGGGCATCAAGGAAAATAACTTTTAAATGGAAACCCCCTACTTCTTTTTTGGAGGGGGGGAGATTTCAGTTTGTTTGCCAGTAAGGTAGAATTATTTATAAAATCTAATTTATTTATTTTTATTAGTGAAGTTTATTGATACATTTTAGGTTTATGTAATGATCACACTTATAGTGAATTCATACCTGTACATGATAGAACTTGATTCTTTTTTGCCTATTTGCCTATGCGCTTTAACACTTCTTTTCCTACTTTTTTTTTGGCAGAATGGGGGATTAAACACAGACCCTTGTGCTTGCCAGGGAAGCACTTATTCCACTGAGCTATCTCCCCAGCCCCTTCCTTCCCTTTATGGAACTCCATGGCACAGAGTACTTCAAGTCTTCTATGAAAACAAATTCCAGTCCAGACTACTATACCCTGCAAAACTCTCTTTCAAGTTTGATGGAGAAGTGAAATACTCC
>NW_004524749.1:5093602-5096518 GCF_000260255.1 Octodon degus
GGAACAAATAAACACCCTAATGCTGCACCTCCAACAACTAGAAAAGGAAGAGCAAGCCAAAAACAGAGCCCAAAGAGAGGAAGAAATCATAAAGATTAGAGCAGAAATTAATTCAATTGAGATGAAGGAAACAGCTTAAAGAATTAACGAATCAAAAAGCTGGTGCTTTGAAAGATTAAATAAAATCAATAAGCCCCTAACTAACGTCATCAAAAAGAGGAAAGAAAAAATTCAAATACAAGCAATAAGGAATGAAAAGGGTGTAATTGCCACAGACCAAGTGGAAATTCAGAATATTATCAATAGCTACTTTGAGAATGTTTATACTCACAGATAAAATGAACAGATTCCTAGAAAGGTACAAATTATCAAAACTGACTCAACAAGATATAAACACTCTCAGTAGCCCAATAACAGCCAATGAAATATGAGATATAATAAAAAACCTACCAACAAAAAAAGTCCAGGTCCTGATGGATTCACAGCTAAATTCCACAAAAAAAATTACAGAAAATATAGTCGTTCTACAGCTCAAACTCTTCAATGAAATTGAAAAGGAAGCAATCCTCCCAAAATCATTCCTGGAGGCAAGTATTATACTGATACGTAAACCAAGGAAAGACACAGCTAAAGAGGAGAACTACAAGCCAATCTCTCTCATGAACTTAGATGTAAAAATCCTCAATAAAATCTATATTCTGTAGCAAATAGATTACAGCAAATCATCAAGAATATCATACACCATGACCAGGTAGGATTCATCCCAGGGATGCAAGGATGGTTCAATACTTGAAAATCTATTAATGTAATACACAGTACAATCTATTAATGTAATGTAATAAACATCTGTGAGTATAAACATTTTATCTGTGAGTATAAAGCAAAAACTAAAAACCACATGATCATCTCCATTGATGCAGAAAAGGCTTTTGACAAAGTCCAACACTCATTCATGTTCACAGTCCTACAGATAATTGGAATAGATGGCCTCTACTTCAATCTGGCAAACGCCATTTATGAAAACCCAATGACTAATATAATTTTAAATAGGAAAACGCTAAAATCTTTTACTCTTAGATCTGGTACAAGATAAGGACATCCTCTATCCCCCCTTCTATTCAATATAGTTCTGGAATCATTAGTGAGAGCCATTAGACAGCAGAAAGAAATAAAAGGAATAAGAATAGGTAAAGAAGAAGCTAAATTATCTTTATTTGTGGATGACATGATACTTACTTCTAAGACCCAGAGATCCACCAAGAATGTACTAGAATTGATACACAAATTAAGGAGCATAGCAGGATAGAAAGTCAATACCGAAAAGTCAGTAGCATTCCTCTACACAGATAAAAAATACACTGAGAGGGAAATTAGAGAAATCATACCTTTTATATTAGTATCGAGGAATGTGAAATACCTCAGAATTCACTTAACCAAAGGAGTCAAAGATCATTTCATAGAAAATTACAGTAATCTGAAAAAAGAGATTGCACAGGATTTCAGAAAATGGAAAGATATTCCATGCTCCTGGATAGAAAGAACCAACATTGTGAAGATGGCCATACTCCCAAAATTGCTGTACAGATTTAATGCAATCCCTATCAGACTACCACCGACATATCTCACAGACATAGAGAAATCATTCCTAACTTTTATCTGGAACCAGAAAAGACCTAGAATAGCAAAGGCAATCCTGGGCAACAAAGACAAGGCAGGAGGCATTACAATTCCTGACTTGAAATTATACTACAAGGCTACTGTGATAAAATCCACATGGTACTGATAATGAAATAGACCTAAGGATCAATGGAATATATTAAAAGATGCTGAAGCCTCTAAAAACACACTCAGCCACCTTATCTTTGACAAAGGAGCCAAGCATACTCATTGGAAGGAAGATAGCCTCTATAACAAATAGTGCTGGAAAAACGGATTCTCTAAAAGTCAAAAACTAAAATTTGACCCAGGTCTATCACAATGCACTAAGCTAAAGTCAAAATGGACTGAAGATCTAAACATTAAAACAGACGCACTAAATATCTTTGAAGAGAAAGTAGGAAGAACTCTTGAAGACATAAGGATAGGCAAAGAGTTCATGAACAAAAATCAAATTGCATGGGAAACACTTGAAAAAATTAATAACTGGGACCTGCACTTATTGAGAAGTTTTTGCATGTCAAAAGAAATTACCAAGAAAGTGAAAAGACAACCAACAAACTTGGAAAAATTCCTGACAAATAAGTACTCATACAAAGATCTACTCTCTATAATTTATAAAGAACTAAAAAACACTAGGGCCCCAAAATTTAAAGACCCCATCCAGAAATGGGCATCTGAGATGAACACACACTTCTCAGAAGATAAAATTAAAGAAATGAATAAATATATGAAAAAATGTTCCACATCACTAGCCATCCATGAAATACAAATTAAAACAACATTGAGATATCATCTCATCCCAGAAAGGATGGCTATCATAAAGAAATCACCCAACAACAAATGTTGGAGAGGCTGTGGGGGAAAAAGGAACCCTTCTCCACTGCTGATGGGAATATATACTGGTACAACCATTATGGAAATCAGAGTGGAGACTCCTTAGAAAACTAGGACTGGAAATCCCATTCAAACCACCTATTCCCCTACTGGGAATTTTCCCAGAGGATCTGAAAATATCATATCATAGTGATATATGTGTGCCTATGTTTATAGCACCACAATTTGTGAAAGCCAAATCTTGGAAACAACCAAAATGCCTTTCTCCTGAGGAATGGATGAAAAACATGTGATATTTTTATGCAATGGAGTATTACTCAGCTATAAAGAATGATAAATGCCAAGGCTTTATATTTAAGTGGATGACACTTGAAGATATACTTATAAGTGAAGTAAACCAGACACACATGTGTAAATATCATA
>NW_004524749.1:5096878-5098281 GCF_000260255.1 Octodon degus
TCATTCTGATTCTGAATAGGTATGCTTGTCATGACATGCCAGTTGCTGCCATGCTGTCTCTCAGGTAGATGATTATTTAAAAAGGAAGTGAGTGGTGAATGAAGGCAGAAGACAGGAAAAGAGGTGTTGTGGGACTGTCCTGCAACAATGTTGTATATAGTTAGATTTCTGAACTTGTGTGTAAACATATATAATTGTTTATTCTTATTTTTTAAATATATTTTAATTTTTGTCACATTCTGTAGGGACTTAAAGGTTAACATATCAATTATTGATGAAAAATACCTGTTCCATATTATGCCTAAGATGTTTGCTATTCAGACAGTGAGGTTAAACTCAACAACCTAGGTTATATGGTAATAACAATAAGCTTCTCTTCTGGAGGGTTAACAACCTAAATTTGCAGACCAAAATTAGAGAAAAAGGAGGGTCACAAGGAAAGCCAACATTTTGGCCCTAGCCTTCCAAGGTCAATTAAGACTCTGGACATATGAGCTTGTGTACTGTACCATCATGTAACTCAGTTGTGTCCCAAATTTTCTCATCAAAGGAGATTATGGGGCCAAAAAGGAAAGTGATTGATGATGTAGAGTGTACCTAAGGAGAGTCACATGGAGAGTAAACATATTCTGAGGTTTTCACAGAGAGCACATTGGTCAAGCAATGGTCATGACTCATCCACATGGCTGACATTGACAAAGGATCTACAAACTGAGGTACAGAGTCTCAGGATAAATCCTGAGGGGATTTCACTGACCTTGTCAGATACAAAAGCTACCATTTTTACATAGGTCTTGCTTTATCTTGGTCTTTACCATCCAGCAGAAAAGTATAAAAATGAAATATAAGAAGTAAAGTCATGGTGTTATGTTGAGCTGTAGGGTACTCAGGTCAACAACTTCTGACATTGCCAGTCATGCGGAAGACCCAATACTCTTATGGAATACTGGACGATTTTGGAATATTTTGCTGAGTTTACACATCTATAATATTTAAATGATGGAGCTAAACAAAAAACAGGGTACAGATGAATGACCATTTCTTTATCTGTGTATTCAAAATGGTTAGGATAAATATACAGCTACAATCTCTTATTTCAATGAATAGAGGGGTTTGTTCTAATAGTGTTTTTAAATAGGATATCATGTCTGCATCTTGTACAACAAATAACCACTAAGAAGACAGTATGCAATGTGTTAATTATTGAAACTCTCCTACCAATTTGATTTGAAACTGTTTCATTGGTATTTGTTTCTCAATAAAATTATGGAAAAAAAAAAACAAAGAAGGTGGTAGAAAGCACAGCTAGAGCAGGGATCAAGTTCTGGAGCCCAACAATTTCACAGATGACTTTTGAGGTCTGCACAGTCCTACGGATAATCCACTATGACTACTGGACTCTA
>NW_004524749.1:5104657-5108642 GCF_000260255.1 Octodon degus
AAAAAAAAAAAAAAAAAGAAACCTCCAATTCTGCAGGTCTGGACCACTCATGTGGTTGCTAGGTCACCCTGGCTACAAAGATAAGGCATCTAGGGCCAGCGAGATAGCTCAGTGGTCTAAAGCACCTGCTTAGGCAAGCTTAGGCAAGCACACAGGGACTGCATAAGCAGTGATCCGCAGAACCACATGCTGCACCAGCCCTGCCCTCCGGGAGACTGAGCCAGCCAATAATAATAATAGTAATGGTAATAATAATAATAATAATAATAATAATAATAATACAGGGCCAGCCAAGTAGATCAGAGGATTAAAGAACCTGCAAGCAGGTGCTTTGGGACCAGGGGTTTGATCTCCGGGCCTGCCATGCCAGCTCTGCCCTGGTGAATAAAACTGGGTGTGGTGGCACATGCCTATAATCCCAGATCTTGGGAGGCTGTAAACAGGCAGATCACCACAAATCTGATCTAATAGTGAGACCTTTAACACCCTGTAGACCCTTCCCTAAAAAAATAAAAAAAGAAAAAGATAAGGCATCCCTAGATGTTCACCCCTAGAGCCTACTTGTTTAAACAAGGCATAGAGGATGGCTATTTGCAAGTAATGATATCATTGCCTAATGCACCACGTACAACCATATGCTCATGCATTTGTTCAAATAACAAGCCTCTGAGATATGTACCATGGTTATTCTTGTTTTTCTAATGGAAAAACTGTGGCACAGAGTGGTTCAGTGACTTACCAGATAGCACACAGCTAGAAAGAGGCAAATCTGGGGTTCAAGACTGGTGCTATCTGCAGAGTTGGTTCTTATACACACTTGGCTACATGGCTACATGTTATTTACTGGCAGAGTGTTTCAGAAGGGGTCTGCATCACCCTTGTCCCTGGCCAGGCTCCAGTATTACCAAAGGGAAAAGTCTAGTCTTGCCAATGCCTGTGTTCTTTGCCAGGAAGCAGCTAGAACTGTCAGAGTGTCTGCAGCATTAGCAAACCCCTCGCCTGGATCTTCATGCCAGACCTTTTCCACAGAGAAAATACGGACATTTTCTTTTAATAATGCTACAGAGAAATAATGAAATGGTAGCATTACAAGAACATAATTAGGTCTTCAGGAAAAAAAAGTCTCCACTGGAGTCCTATAAAAAGACCACAGGTGTTCGTCATTATTTTTTATTTAGCAGACAGTTTTAGCCATTGTTTGTTTTTTCCCCCATTTATTAAGTTCTGGTATTTTAAGATGATTTGTGTATAATAATAACAATAATTTCCTGTTTGCCTGTCAGTTGTGAGCCGCTTTAATTACAGATATTCATTTTCACAAGTTAACTTGGTAAACATGCTCATTTGTTATGTTCCTTGTTCATTAAATCAGTTAGCACAGCTAGTAACTACGTTAAGTATTTTGCTGTCGAGTTTCAGCGATGCATCTTCGTTGGTTTCCAGCAGTTTCTCACAGAGACAGACACAGACTCCAGACAGTCCCTTCTCATTGGATCAGAGATACCACATCTTCCATTTCTGGAAAGGTAAGTGCAGCAGACCCAAAGGCAGCATCTGTCCACCTTTTGTACCAAAGTCCAAATCACTCATTCAGATGGTTCTTGGTGAACAGAGGCAAAAAAATGAGGTAAAGAAAGAGGAATTCTCTTACAATGGAGGAGTGAAGTAGAATTGTTTAAAGCATATCCAGTCCCACTCCAATCCTTAGACAGTCTCCTCATCTACCTTGAAAAGGGGAAAGTCTAGGAAACTATAGTTTTGTCACATGACCTTGACTCAGGCAGCAGCTAATTACTCCAGAGGCAGACATCAGAGATCATTGGCTGTCTCTTTTAACCCTTTGAATGGTAGGTGTCAACTTGGAGAGGTAAAATTAAGAGAATGGAGGTCAAGTTTTGAGACATTAGAGTCCAAGTCCAAACAAGAGCTGCTGTTCTAGAAAAGTAAAAAGAGACTAATGATGCAGACTCCTCCCTAATGAGGCAATATGTAACCAGAAAAGGAAACCAGAAAGATGATCCAAACATCTTTTCAGCTCTGAAGAAGTACAGCTATTTGTTTCCTTGAGATTTCCAAGTATATTTTCAATAAGCCACTTACTTAGCTGATTGAGTGAGTCTGTTATTTAAACTCACTCTGATCAATACATTTTTAACCATGGTGACTAAGATGATGATAATTACTCTAAAAGTGTCACATGAAGTAAATTCCAATTTTTCTAGAAAGAAGCAATGGATACCAATAAAAGGTTATAGTCATCAATCATCAGACAGCTGCTGATTAAGTATTCCATTCAGTTTTCCTTTAGTGGGAACTATGATTATTGCATGTATCAACTAGTTCACTAGAGTAACATTTAAGGTAAGCTTATAATAGCCATCTGCACAGTCAGATATGGAAGAATGGAAAAGGACCTGGAGAGCTGATTGATTCAGTCAAATGTACAGGATTTGGAGATCAATGTAGAGTCCTTTTGAAGTCCATATCAGGAAGCCAAAGTATCTACATTGGAAGGTTGAAGAGTCTGAGCTGAAAGTCTGAAGAAAGACATCTAAAGGTAGTGGATAGCCTCTCTGAAGAAGCAGAAGTGAGACTTTCCTCTTCTTTTCCTTTTTATTACAGTCAGGCTTCAACTGAATTCATTGGTGCCACTCACACCCCAAGTGCCACTCACCTCCCTCTTCAGAAAGTCCTTCATTCATTGATACACAGGACTATGCTAAACCAATCATCTGGGCATTTCTTACTTAAACTTACACAACAGTTAACTATCACATTGCTCATGTGTCAAATTAGGACTAAGGAAAATAAAAGGTTATAAGTTGCTTGAAGCTAAGTTATAAAGCTTGAGAAGAAGTAATTTAACAGAGGTGTTAGTCAAGATAGAGAATGTCTGTCCAGTTGCTCAAAAAAGTTCAATTCATTGCATGCGGTAGGTTCTTCACAAGTTCTCTGCTTTGTCTCTTTTTTCCCTTGTTAACATTTCCTGAAAGATACATAGCTACTGATTGTGGCTGGACAAGGTATGATGAGACCAAGGATGAGATGTAAGCCTGGGATGATTGAAAAGATGGGATTTGTTCATGTTGAATTTAAAGTGGAGATAACAAATGCACCATTAATTCACTAAAGGGCAAAAGCCCCTAAATTTAAGACGTTCAAACCAATTAGTTAGAATCCTCCAAAAATCTCCCAAGCAAGCCTTATACTATTTTCTCCCTGACCTGTGATACTGGTCCACATTCCCTTCTTGTACAGTTTCAACTCTTTTCATAGCCCTCCGTCTGCTCATCACATTAATCTCTCTCTCTTTTTTAATACCAGGAATCAAACTCAAGGCACTGAACTCACCAAACAAGGCTCTGTGCAACTGTCCAACCATCTTTGTTAAGATGTACGGAAGCCTCTGTGCAGCTGCTGCCTTTGCTGGAGTTGTTAAGTTATAAGAAACAGAACGTATTTCTGACCAATTTTATGCAAAAGGAACTTCTTGGAAGGGATAGAGTCTAGCACAAATTTCAAGCAAGAGCTAAAGAATAAGACCTTCAAAAAACTAGACTTAGTTGGGGAGATAGCTTGGCACTCTACATGCCTGCCTAGCATACACAAGGTCCCCAGGTCAATCCCCATACCACATGTAGTGCTGGCCCCAAAACCAAGCATGGTGGCACACACCTGTAATCCCAGTCCTGGGGAGGGTGAGACAGGAGGATCACTATGAATCTAACCTGCTTAGTGACACCCTGTATCAAAAACAAGACAAAATAAAACAACTAGACTGATATCTTGGTTCTAGAAAGCAAGAGCTAAATAGTAGCTCCTTCTGGGAACCACCATCAGAAAGAATCAGCACTAAGAGTTTATTGCTATATTCAAGATTCAAATTTTAGGGGGCCTGCCCCTTAGCTCAGTTCTTTAAGTGGCTGCTTCAACAAAGCAGTCAGGCTTAGGTTGCTGTGGTTCGATCCCCACAACTCAAGCCAGC
>NW_004524749.1:5108842-5116853 GCF_000260255.1 Octodon degus
AGAAAGAAAGAAAGAAAGAAAGAAAGAAAGAAAGAAAGAAAGAAAGAAAGAAAGAAAGAAAGAAAGAAGATTCAAATTTCAAGGAGGGAACTCTTAGTGTTCTATCTTTCGTCATGTATCCTTTCCTCAGGTAGGAGAGAGAAGATACTTTGACTGAGAGTCTCAACTAGACTGTATCCAAATCAGAGTCAGGCATTGTCATCAGAGGTGTGAGAATGGATGTAGGGTGAGCTAAACCTACAAAGCTCTAGGACTTAAATGATTCTATTTGCTCATGAAATCAAGTCTCTTGAGTACATAGGCATTGCCTTCTCTAAATACTTACCACTGAGTGCCTATAATTCTCTGAACTTAACACTTGCAGCACACTTCTGCTTTGCAGAGAAGATGAAGAGAGAGGGAGATCTCTTGTTGGTCCTTTGTTCTATTTCAATATTTCTCTTTGCTTTTCAGTTTCCTTCTAAGATTATAATTCTGAATCCTATCTTTATCTACCTAGTATGAGGGCTATATTGTAAAAACTTTCTTTTCTACCTATCTTACACCACCATAACCCTATGGTCTTGATAGTATTCCAACCTTTTCTCTTTTTTATGGAGCATGAAATTCTAAGCTCCCTCCTAAATGTCAGCATTGACCTAGGAATTTATCAAGCATGGAAGTAGTGAGAGTCCAGGGATAAGTGAGGACCATAAGAGAAATCAAAAGATATGAATGTGAGGCTGGGGATTGCCAAACCATTGTAAGTTGGGGACTACTTGTATCACAAATGTTAAATACAAAGCAAAACATTATGGGAATAATTAAGAACCCCCAAACTATGGACTAAGCACCTGTTTAGGCAAGAACAGGGACCAGGGTTTGATCCCCAGTCCCAGATGCTGTGCTTGCCCCAACTCTGGGCACACTGAGCCAGTGGACAAGCCCTGGTGCAGTGGCACATGCCTATAATCCCAGCACAGGGGAGGCTGATACCAGCAGTATCACTATGAGTCCAAGCTACATAGTGAAATCCTGTACCAATTTTTAAAAAAAAAAATGAATCCCAAACTGAAGTTCTGCTCTCAACATTGTCACTGCCGCTAAGACACAAGCAAGTCTGAACAAATTCCTCAGGCTCACAAATCTTCATTCCTCACAGTTTAAGAAGAAGTTAAAGTATACACTGCTACATTATAACTGGTGACCTAAACAACTAATTTGATGACAACATTCTGCAGTACAACAACCATTGTCAAATTCCTATTGTTTTGTTTGGTGAAGTTCTATATTGTTTTGTGGCTTTTTGTTTGTTTGTTGACAGTTTTGTATTCTCTTTAAAAAAAATTTAAAAAATTATAAAGATCCTATCCTCACAGAACTAGTCCTCACCTCATCTCCGTTATTTCAAGCAATCATGACCCTGTTCTGTCATCCTCTATCACTGGACTCAGCCTTTGGGATATCAATGACATTAAACAAGGCGAAAAACAGAAGCACACCATTCTAATGGCCTTCATAAAAAGAACTACATATCCCATGTATAAACCGATTTTTTAAAGCAATATAAGTTTGATCTGATTTCATTATTTTTCATTCTTGTTTTTGGCATCTGCTAAGTACTGCTTTCATAGATTTTGCTTTCTTCAAAGGGAAAGTGAAGCCCAGACATTAATTAGGTCCTCAGGAAGTTTGAAAGTCAGCTGGCTAAGCCTACAACACACCTGCAGAATGTTTCCATGAATGTAAGAATCATACACCCAGCACCTAGTAGGTGCCGACTAAGATCTATTGAATGAATGACAGACAACACATGTACACATATAGAATACAGCCTTAAGTAAATCTGTGATGAAAAGAAAATGAATACTTATTTTACAACTACTATGAACTTGTACATGGAAATTCGACACAGGCTTCAATTCTGAAAACGTTCCTCAGAACAGATCAATTGAAGGGATGTTTGCATTTCAAAAAGAAGAAATCCCCACCTAAGAAAATCCTCTCAAAGAATGTGACACATTTAAAATAGAGGGTTTTTTTAAATTCCATGGGGATGCTTGAAAACATTGCTCTAATACATGAAAGTAAACTTGACAAGCCAAAACATAACTCCATCCAAAAGCTTTGGCCCATCCCTTAGATCCCAGTGTAACAGTATTTGACATGCAACTGTGTTGAGTAAATGGAGTTGTTAAAGCCACCAACCACTGGCCAAGACTGTCAACACACAGAGATCTGAGTCACACAAGGGATTCCTGCTTACGGAGGCAAAGTTCACACTGAAGATCACAGTCCATCAGGGAATAACGAGAGCCTTCTGGTATGACCAAGTGGATGAGATGCAGGAAAACCTGAGCAAGGAATGCAGTAAAATTAAAATGCAGCGGGGTGAACTGCGGCAGCAGCAAGCGTAACCTTCTTGGTGTCTTTAGCGGTGCTAATGGATCTACTTATGGCACAGATGGTGGTTTTCAGAAAAGTCATTTTTTCTCTAACAAATTCATGACTAAACTAAAAAGACCACTATCAAGTTCATTATGCTTTCCAATTGACTTGCTTTAAGGGTTATTCTTTTATTATAGCTCTTAAGCTCCCATTTCTTTTTTAAAGTACTTCTTTTAATACCAATTTTCACAGCACTAAGAAATTTAACACTCTTCAGTGGTTATATTAATGGCAAGGATTGTTGTAGGCTGGAGAGAGGCATGAACGACATTGCTATTGGACTGTGATCATTTGTTATCTTCTCCACTCCAAGTTAGGAGATCTGATTGCCATGGAGGGTGCAGGGTGAATGAGAGAAAGCCAGAGCCAACTTCCTTGAGGAAAATGTTCCTCCTCCCTGCAGCATGAGAGTTAGGACACATGGCATATTCCATATAACTTCTTTCAAATGTGATTCTGCTGTAAGCCTCCCTCTCTTAGCCACATGTGCCCTATTAGCTTTTGGGGTAATAGCAAATCTAATGAATTGCACAAATAAACCTATAATCATTCTATGGGCATCTTTGTGAATGACTGTAAACACCAAGATACAACAATCTACGTAACTGGGAGAGGACAGAGTTCTATATTGTCAGTCAACCAAGTAATTAGATGTTTTTGAAGTAAGATTGACTTGCAAAGAGAGTCTGGCTTAACAGGAACCAAGATACTATAAGAGTAAAAGTTGGAATGAATTTCCTAACAACAGGAAAACAATTAGCTATGGCTGCTCAGCTTGTAGAAAGATTGGAAAAGGACATGCATAAATATGGAAAATCACCACAATGTTAAAAGAAAACCCAAAGAATAGAATATCTACAAACAGAACAATACATAAGACACCTTGCACATAGGAAAGGTGCTGGTGGAAATGTGTAACCTTGGTACCACTGTAACTGTGAGTGAAAAGATGCCACCAATAGTTGCTTTGTGATGTCCTTTCATCTTTTAGTTCTTGCAATCTATTTCACTGTGTTTATTTAAATTCATAATGAAAACATGTTTAATATTTTATCTTCTAAAAGTTAGTGACCATTCATATGGAAATTTTTGTACTAGGAAGCATTGTATGGCTTTGAGTTATGCTTCAACACTCCTGCCACGTGACTTTTGTGTGGGTATAAACATTACATTGAAAGGGTTCACATTTAGCATCAAAGCTGATTATAGCAAAATTCACGTGATCCAAACCTGCCACTTTATAGACAGAAAGACTGAGGTTTAGAAGTTCTTTATCTGAGAATCTAGGAAGCTCTTCTTCAAATTTCTTCAACACTTAATCAGATGATGCTTTACCAGGCAAATTTTTGTTCATAGTAGATATTTGGCTCAAAGGAAAAAAATTAAAATCTAGCCCTTAAAATATGCATAATTGAATTGTTTCATTTTCTTTTGCCATTGAGTTCCAAAGACTCTCCAATTCCACTGTTGTATTAGCTTCAAGAATAGAACTCCTCATAATTCCTAATTTATAGGTGAACCAACATGACCTCAAAAGTCCTTTTGTTTCGAGGCTTATTCCTGGTTACAGAGTATCTTGTGAAGCATGTCCAAGTGACCACTGTTGTGAGCTCTCATAACTCTGTATGACTAAGAAAATTCTGGAATCTTCCTTAGCCATGCTTTACCATGTTTCATCCATAAGGAGACATGCAGAGCAATCTGTATTATCTAGAAAACAGAGCTCTGAAAGAAACCTTCTAAAAAACTGGTTCCCTTAAACTAATCTTGTCTTGGAAGAGAAGTGAGAAACAGCACTATGAACTATCTGAAAGAAAGCCAAGTGCTTTTCAGTGAAAGGTTGATTTTTTGAGAAAGGTTTCTTCCCTCATTTCCTTTGAGACTTTTCTCCCTTTGGAAATAGACAGCAATTACTTTTATTCACCCTGTCTTTAATTTTTATCTCATGTGAAGAAAAAATGATAATCACTCACAAAGCGGTTTTAATGACAGTAAAAGGGGCCTCATGATTGGTCATTTGCAATCATGCATCCACCGGGCAGTGTGGGTGTGCCTCTCTCAGTACAAGCCAGGGGCAGGCCTCAGGGGCCTTGTTTATGGGGGGTAGCCTTTGAACAAGAAAAACACAGGAACAAAGGGCTGCAATTAGAGGCACTTTTAGAGTCAGGGAGAAATATAGACCCAAAATATAAAATATTTGAGCAGTTTTGAATGTACTTTTAACTTTTAAACTCTCCTATCATTCTCAGACCCTGGTTTTTAATGAGGAACACTACAGATAGACAGAAAAAAAATCTGAGCAATTGGGAGAGTTCTTAAAAATCAGAGTATTTGAAAAAAGTGACATAAATCTATATTTCAACTTTTGAATTAACACACTGTTGGTCCCACTATTCTTCCTATCAGAGAAGATGACTCTGGAGATGGTGCCAAAGGACTTGCGGCATCTGCGGGCATGTTAGCTGTGTTCTCTGGCCAAGACCACTGACCAGTTTGAGTGTGATGGTTGTGATAATTCTGACATGTACCTACAAAACTGAGAGATGGTATATGAATGCACCAGCTCTTCCTTTGATGGAATCATTGTTGCCATGATGAGTCCAGAGGAGAGCTGGGTCTCCAAGTGGCAGCGAGTCAGCAACATTAAGCCCAGTGTATATGCAGTGTCAGTCACTGGTCGCCTGCCGCAAGGAATTGTGTGGGAGCTGAAGAGTCCAGGAATGGCCTACAAATCCAGAGACACCACTATAAAGACCTAACAAGATGCAGGGCTGCCAGCATCTTTGCTCTCTCCACCTCCTGTCTCTACCTACTGTTTGGTTGTTGGAATGAATGAGCCTTCTTCAAACACTCCCTGCCCTCCACCTTGGAGAATCAACTGAAAGAACAGCTTCTTGCCCCCGGACAATGGCACTTCTTTGGATTACTTAATGTTAGAGGTGGGAGCATTTGGCTGGTGGATTCCCAGAGATTGAATTGAGGAGAGAGTAGGATGTTAATTTTCCTACCCACAGCCACTGACATGAGCCTGGGTCAAATACAAACATGAACCCCTGAAAAATTCCTACCAAAAAACAAAAAACACTATTGAAGAAAATTGTTCTTTGTCTTCATGTACAAAGTTTCTCATGAAGTTGTACTAACAGTGGTATCTATCTCATTTCAGCTCTGATTTCCCAGCACAACCTAAAGTTCTGTCTGAAGCAAAACCTAAAGTAGAAGAAAGCAATATGAACCTCTGGAGGGTCTTAGTTTCTTTCCATGGGTTCCCAGGTTTCACTGGCACTGATGGACATTCAGACTCCAAACCACCACCAATAATAATAATAATAAAGAAAAAGCCCTGTGGCATCAAAGTGCTCATGCTAAGCTACAGATTGAAAACAAAAAGCTACAAAAACAGGGGAATTGAGTCTTCCTGTGTTTTTGACATGTATTTAGAAATATATGTTTATTTTTAGAATTAGAGAAAGTAAGTTACCTCCAAAAGAAGTCAGAGAAATTCTTAACTCCCTTTCACTATTTATCTCACAACTCTAGGACCCAAAGTTGAGCAAACAGAAAAACAACCACATCTGCACTGCACCCTATCCCTACACAGAGCCCTAATATAACCTACATCAGCTCTTGACTTTGTCCTTTCAGAACATCTAAGTTTAACACCCAATATGGTTTGAGCAAAGGTGTGTGGGCGGCTAGAGCTATGCTGTCTTTTCATAGCATAATGAGAGGCATAAGAAACAGGGGCCAGACCTAAAAGTACTCCTGGGAGACACAGAGATGCTCAAAGTGTTGAAAATTTTCTGTGGTGTTAGAATTTTTAAATCAGGTTACAATGCAATTCACAAGACAGGCAAAATCAAGAGCACAGCAAGCTAATTTGATTGAAGGGTTCAAGTCATTTACATGCAAGCACACATATGCATATATGCACACAAACACCTTTCCTCCAACCCAGTCTTTATAATAGTAAAAATGGAGCAAAGTCTTAGATTTCCAAACCTCTGAGATGATGTTAGATTCTGAAGAAATTCAGAAGCCCAGAGAAACAGCAAATACATTAATCAGAACAGAGTCCTTAGAAATGGTTTGAAACATCTCTCCAACCTAAACTGACACAAATTAAATCCTGGAGAGTGCCAAAGGATTGTGGGGCAGTACTTATCATTAAATAACTGTGGAGGAACTCACTTTAGCTACCTCAACAAGAAGTTTCCAAAAAATGACAAATTGGTCTTAATGATTATCGTTTGGCTTCATTTCCCCATCTTAAGACAGAAATGTGATAATGACATTCCTTGAAAGACTACAATAAAAAGAAGGCATTAAAATACCTCAAGAGGTCTGCTGGAACATTCTCTGAAGCCAAGAAGTTATATACTTTTTCTATTGAGCTGAAGTGGTACATTTGAGGACTGAGGAAGGATCTGATTAAGTGAACTCCTTCACTTCCTCTATACAAATATTTCTCTACATGACCTAAACAAAATCCAAGACTTGTGAAAAGAATCGCTTCTTTAAATCTCACTATACAGTTAAGTATCTAAAGAAAATCCAACTAGTATGCAGCCCTTAGATATTTTAACTTCAAATGCCTGAATTTCTTACATGGTGCTTTTAAAATGTAAAAGTTGAAAAGTCTTAGGAGCATCGCTGATTCAGTGGAAGGCATTATTTAAGAAATCCAAGTCACTTCATTCTTTGGGAGACTTTTACATAAGAACAATGTTGGTTATACAAGTTTTACAATGGTCATTGCTAGGAGTATTACACATTTTTCCAGAACTAAACTGCTACTGGGAATATCAAGATATACCTCAGGTGTTTATTGAGACATCTTCTCTTGCCACTTCCAGAAATTTCCTGCTGCCAAGAAAATTCCTGATTCTAGAGGAGAATTCACCAAAATATATTCAACCTATAATTTATGGAGTCCCTACTAGAATTCAAGAATATGAATTCAACAGCTTCTGGGGAGATGGTATGGAGGTACTGTTTCATGCAGATCCAAAAGACAGTTCAAAAAGAAAAAGAAAACTACCCAGCTGAGTTCTTTGAAGAGTTAATGAGCTAATGAATCATCAGAATAGTAACCATATATGTCAAGGATTTCCTGTGAGTGGCATCAGGAAGCCGTGGTATCCAATGCTCTTGTCTGTCCAGAGTGTCTCTCTGCCCCCGGATGGTTCACAGCTCCCGCCATGTTAAAAGCTTGCTCTTGGTTCTCATTCTGCTTCTTTCATCCAACCATGGTGGTGGTATATGTAGGTGCTGTGAACCTTTAAGAGATAGGAGTTAATGGGAGGTCCTCAAGTCACTGGGACAGGCTTGCAAAGGGGACTGTGTGAACTTACTCTCTTCTCTGCCTCTGTCTGTTTCTGTCTCTGTCTCTCTATCTCTATCATTCTCTGTCTCTCTCTGTCTCTGTCTGTTTCTGTCTCTGTCTCTGTCTCTCTCTGTCTTTGTCTCTGTTTCTCTGTGTGTGTGTCTCTCTGTCTCTCTCTCTGTTTCTGTCTCTGTCTCTCTCTCTGTCTCTCTCTCTCTGTCTCTCTCTCTCTCTCTCTCTCTCTCTCTCTCTCTCTCT
>NW_004524749.1:5116953-5118155 GCF_000260255.1 Octodon degus
CCTTCTGGTTTGAGATGTGACTTGCTCCAACCCATGCTGCTGCCATTCCTCATTGCTTCTGCTCTGCTCTCTGCCCAAATTCTATTCGCAAAACACTCTGAATGTTCTTGTAGAAACCTAAATCACATCAAGACATTTTCTTAAAATATTATAATGGTTTCCCATCACACTTTGAGCAGAATCTCTAAATATAGGTCTTTCAGGTCCTTCACAAGCCAGCTGCATGCACCTATGCAACTCAGTTCAAACTGCATTCTCCTCCTGCTCATTCTCCTGCAGAGATACGAAGTTCATGCCATCCCAGGGCCATGGGCTAGTCTTCCCTTCCCAAGATCATCTGCCCACAGCTACTTCCACATCAGATCCTTGGCCATTCAGACCTCTGATCTCATGTCTACTTTTCAGAGACACACCCCTGCTTCTACCCATCTCCTCTCTACTACATTGCTGTGCTTTTCTCAACCATCACCACCTGAAACCTTTAATCCTTTACTTCTTCTTGTCTGTTCCTATGCTGGAACAACAGCTTCTATCTGCCACAGGCACCTCTGGAACCTCAGCTTCTGGAGCAGTGCCAAGAACACAGCAGATGCCCAGAAATATACCTTGTGTGTGTATATGTGACAAGCAAAGCACCATGTTAGGTCCCTCACAGCTACAAGGAAGGGATCCCTATCAATATTCTCCTCTGACCTTCAACTTTTCCATCTATAAAGTGATTTCCAAAGATCACTCCATTAATTAGTGAAGATAACTGCCTACTGAAGGCTTCTGAAGACTTAGGAATGTGGGCTTGTGGCTAATTGTTTCAGTTGAAACTACTAAAGTCATGAGCAGCTGGCACATCCAGAAAACACAAATAATTAGGTCACACATTTGTCCTAAATTTCCTACCTTCCTACATTCATTTTCAAAAATACTAAATTTGAGGGCAGTATCTCAGTTTATGAGAAGCACCTAGAATGAAATTGTAAATAGGAAAAATTCTGATTCAAGTCCTAATGATGTAAATATTTTGTCACTATGTAAAGTGACAAACTTAATCAAAGAATTTGAAAGCTAGATTTCATTGGTAGAAGCTACCAAGTGACAGCAGGTTCTTATGACAGTGTTTTTATCAAAAGTCACACTTCAGAACCTCTTTGTGGGTGAGACTATTTTTAGCATTCTTTTGATAGATTGGGCTTACAGGATGATCAAGG
>NW_004524749.1:5118255-5132801 GCF_000260255.1 Octodon degus
AGCATGTTTTACTCTAATAAAGGATGTTCAGAATTTAGAATTTTAGGCAGAGTCCACATAAAGCATTTGTATTATCTCTTATTTAATAATGGAATTATGTCAACTCAGATGGATTGTTTGGCTATCTAATCATGCTTTGGTTACAAAAACTTCCATTCTGATTACAGAAGCACCTCCTGGCTACCCCAGTGTTATATGAGAATGTTTTGGGATAAGAAAGATTATTTCAAAACTGAGAGCAAAAAATACCTCTTATGTTTAACAAATTCATAACACTAATTAGTATTAGTGATGGTTGAGCAATTGTGTCAACTTGAGAAGTTTAGTTAAAAGAAGTTTAACTAAATCAGCTCAGCAATTCCACATCCCATGGAAAAACCCACCTGGGATGGCATAAAGGGGAAATAAGGAAAGACTGATCTGCTTCTGTTTCTTCAGAGAAGCTCCAATCTTCACCTTCAACTTGCACCTAATCTTCTAGCTTTCAGCACAGACTCTTGGCATCCCAGCATGGATCCTTCAGCCTTCCAGCATAGACTCTTCAGCCTTCCAGCATAGACTCTTCAGCCTTCCAGCATAGACTCTTCAGCCTTCCATTGAGGACCCATCGGCCTCTTGATATGGACTCATGAAGATCATTGCAGTGAGCTGCATGCTTTGGACTGAATCCTTCTGTCTCCAGTGTGCAGTCACCCCCTCTACCCTCATTCTCATCTGTCTCTGCAGGTGACCATTGTAAGGCAATCTTGTAAATCCTTATACATTTGTGTACTTGTGTTATATCAGTTTCTCTTGTAAACTCTAACCAGTAGGAATTCTAGAAACAAAAGGTAGAAGAAAAGGAGAATATGATCCTATGACTGTGAGTTACACTGGAGTTAGAATCTGAAAAGCAAATCAGTATCTATGCATTGTGAATAGTTCTTTATACACAAAGCAATGATTTGCCCATTATAAGCCAGACACCAGCCTTAATCAGGTACAGCCTCAGTAAATAGCTTCACCTCCTATCCTTTGGGTGGACATTTCTGGGGGGCATCTTGTTTGTGTCCTAGGCATCTGGTGGGATGGAACATCCATCACCTAAGTAGAAACTTTGGTTGCACACACTTGTGTTGACTGGTCCACCTCCCTGCATCCTCCCTTTTCCTTCACTGGAAGCACCCATATCCAAGTTATTATTTTAAGTGCTCAGGAAACAATGATGATACCATTTATCAGTTTCCATCCATTATTTAGAATGATCATCTCTTCTAATTTATATCAAACTCCTAATTTCCAAGGGAATTTCACATACTCCTGCATTTGGACTTCTCAAAAAGCTTCTGGGCTATTAATGGAGAAGGGATCATTTTTGTATTTGGGCCATTGAGGACTCTGAAATTCACAGATGGAACTCAGTCTGGCCAAACTTGCAGGTGTGATAAACAGTATGGCTGTGCCATTGTCACTCAGCCAAGTCTAACACCAATCTTCTGCCTTACCCAACGGATTTTAGTTTTTCTTATCTGCCCATATCCTTTTCTACCCAGAGCACCCCTCCTATTTGTTCAGAGAGAATTGGTTTCAGTTTCACTGTGTTCAAGAAGCATGTATTCATCCTCTAGAACTTGGAGGGTGCAAAGAACCACTCTGACTGCTTCAAAGCTCAGAGGTGTCTCAGGACACCAGAGGATGTGACCCCAGTTGTCTAGCACAGGTGCACAGTGGGATGCAGCTCTGTAACCATGAGTCAGCACAGGTAAACATGAACGTACTGATTATGGCACCAGGTAAAAATGCAAATATGAGATAACAACCCATGTAAGAATTGTACAATAAATACACAGGCAGCTCTTGTGCTCTTGTACTTTTGTACTCTGTTCTGCTCCATGCTGCCTGCTTTTGTTGCTGACATCTTGAACATGTGTGTTTTTAACCTTGGGACTTCATCTGCAAAAATCTCCCTTGGGTTCCATGAGCGAGGAAACTATCTCTTGCTCTTTATACAAGGTATTCTTCAAAGAAACGAAAGCCAGACATGAAAAGACAGCTAGGTGGATGGGTGCATGGATGGATGGATAGAAGAAAGATATAGTAAAATTGATTGTAAAAAAAATTCACTCACACAGTTATCATATGTGAGAAGTCCCAAGATCTGTAGTTAGCAAGCTAAAGATTCAGGAAACTCACTGTGCAGCTTCAGTCTAAGTTTAAAGGCCTAAACCCAATATACAGCTCAAAACCAAAATCCAGGCTGCTCAAGAACAAAGAAGACCAAACATTTTGGGCCAAGTAAGAAAGCTGGAAAAAAACTGAAGACCCAGCTCAAATATCCAGCAAGAAGAGTTCCCGCTCACTTGGTCTTTCTGTTCTGTGCAACTCTCACCTGACTGGATGAGGCCTGCGCACACTGAGATTGAGGTGCCTGATTCCATCTATCCATTCAAACATTAATCTCATACAGCAACACCCACACAGACACATGCATGCTAATGCTGGACTGCATATCTGGGCATGCCCTGATGCAGACAAGTTGGCACATCTGCTCACCCCATTTTCACTGCCACATAATTTATAATCTATATTACTCATCTGATCCTCAGTAAATAAGAAAACTGAATCAGTGGATTAATTCCTCACACTGTCAAGTACTTCTTACTGTGCTGGCATGACCTGCTTACCTGGGAGTCCCTTGAGAAATCACATGACTTGTCCTCATCTTCTCTTTGCCAAGAATAGTACTGTACATAAGTACTGGTGTTTGCCAGCCAGTTAGCTCAGCAGATTAAAGGCAGACACAGGGACTGGGGTTTGATCCCCATCATGCCATGCTGGCCCTGCCCCAGGAGCGCACTGAGACAGCGATTGAGACTGGGAGTGGTGTGGCACATGCCTGTAATCCCAGACCTTGGGAGGCTGAAAACAGAAGGATCACTATGAGTCTGATCTGTGTAGTGAGACCCTGTAGACCCTGTACTAAATGCCTTTGAAAAAAGTACTGATGCATAATAATATTTCCTGACTGAGTAAATGAATGCGCAGACCTTACTTTCCTTAGAATAAGACAATAGGCATAGGATAAACCAGCTAGAGTCATCCTGAAGAAAACTCTGGAACCAGGTCAAAAAAGAATCAAATCTACAGAAAAACAAAAATCTAACCCACAGTTTCACTAAGTAATTATTGGTTATCTTAAGCCTACAACTGAAACCAAATATCATATGTTAGAACTGTTGATAAACAATGTCTGCTTGCAGTGTTGCTATGTGGATGGTTTTTTACAGAAAGAGTATATAATCATGGGCAAGTTTCATAACTTTGGTGTCCCTTTGGGTTTCCCTTAATAATAGCAGGTTCCTATAACAAGCAACTGACTTCGTGCCTGAACTGTAGGAAGAGTACTGGTGACTGGTACGTCCTCAGTTTGTGAAGTTCACAATCTATATAACTGTCCTTGGCACTGTTATTTTTTGCTAAGTGCTCTCTGCATAGTATTTCTCTTAATCTCCCACCTAGCAACTCTAAAAATACAGAATGATAGGTCCCATGTTACAAGTGAACAGTTTTAAGTTTTTTAAGTTTTAAGTAATTTACCCATCACGTAGCTGTAGATTATAAAACCAAACTTGGCAATTGCAAAATCTAATTCTGAGGATCCTAGTATTAACCCATGTAATAGTTTACAGTGTTATTGTAAAGTTATAATAAGCTTCAAGATAATATTTTTGAGGAAATAATGGAAAAAAGATAGTATTTTTGCAAAGGGCAAAGTCAGGATACCTTTTGAAATCATTTTTTATCATCACTATTTCCTTGATTGTCAATCCCTGAAGGTTAAAACCTGAAAGGTTTTGTAAATAACCTGGGAAAATTTCTAAGCTGTCTTAACAAATTCATATTTTATAACCTGAACATGAACTACGTCTAAGGGAAACATAGAATAAATCCCAACCATTATCGATATTTTTTATCAATAGTGATAAATATAAAATGATGCAGAGCAAAGGGGAGAAAGAGCTAGAATCTGTTAAATGGGAAGGCCCAGAGTTTCATTCCTTAAAAGCTGCCCTACAGGATAAATTAGAAAAGTCCTCAAAGGCATCAACTCACTGCCACCAAGCTACTGTGGAATAGTATATTCCCAGGGTCCCTAGCTGGAAACAGCCAATCCCCCCACTCCACGCTTAGCAGTCTTAGTAGTCCAAGATACTCTTTTTCCTAGGAGAACGCTGTTTTTCGCAGTCAACATGAATTATGAGTACATAAGTACATTTTATAGTTCTGCATAGATTTCTTTAAAGGAAGGAGGGAGAAAGTAGATTTTGAATGTTCTTCTCCTAAGCCCTGCTGAGACTGCCCAAAGATCTATGCAGAAATTTGAGTTTGCTTCTCCTAGAGAGAAAAAGGTAAAAATATAGTAGTACTTCAAGATCCATTGATTTCAGAAAATGGGGAATTCTGTGAGCTTTCCAGATCTCATGCACATCATCTTCAACACTAAATTCCTTTTCATTCTCACGTTGGATTTAGCTCTCCCAAATATGCTCCCCAATTCCCTGCTTTGTAACCAGACTATATAGCACCTATTCTCATGGTTTCTGTAGGATGTGGCCCATCATTATGAACTAAAGCATGTCTAAAATCATGTCACCGGTCTTATGAAGCTTTCAAGGTCATTTCTTCCTTGGGAGTTGGAGGCACTGTGGGCAGGTGTATTCTTTACATGGTTCTATCAGGAGGATTTTTCTTACCCTTCTTTCTGGCCAACAACTACCTCCTAAGACTGCATATCCTCTCTCCTACTATTTCTAATTTACCACTCTGCCTCAGATCAGGAGTAATCAAACTATAGCCTGTGGGCCAAATGCAAACTGCTGCTTATTTTATAAATAAAGTTTTATTGGAACAGGACCCAGTCATTCCTTTCTTTGTTGCTCATGGCTGCCTTCAGTCTACAACAGGCCAGGTTTAGTAGCAGTCACCAAGGCTGCATTGTGCCACAGAGCTTAACATATTCACTATCTTCTCTTTCCAGAAAGAGCTTAGCAACTCCTATCTTAGATTCATGGCTAAGTCAGAGTCTTTTGAAAAAAAATCTTGCCCTCTGACAAACCACTGACTTAAATAGTAATAGAAAAATGAAACAGAAAGAAAGGAGTTAGGAAATTATCAGGGTTTTTTTTTTAAAAAAAAAAAAGTAAAATAAAATATAACTAATGACTGAATTAAACTTCTTCTTGAAATTTTCAGAGAAGAAATCAACCAAAGATATTGTTTCAAAATGAACAAGGCATTATAACCCCCAGCAGATTTTCAGCTAGGGGGATCATAGCATATGGTATTTCACACACAAAAGGTAATTAAGAACTGCCTTAGAAAAGAGCATTTGTAGCCACCTCTTCAGTGACCTAGCAGGCTGGCTTGTATCAGTTACTATTCATTACTGTCAGTAAGAACAAAACAGGGTATGATTAATGCAGTCTGGTGCAATGAATTGCAACAGAAGATGACGCCTCCAAAAAAAAAGTTCAGGGAAAAAAATGCCATCATTTACTAAGGCTCAGGATTCTATTTGTATTTTATACCTGTAGTATTATAATTATTATTATTGCTAGCCAAGTAATGAGCATTTAAGCTTTGCCTAATGTTTAATACTAGTCTACATGCTGGCTGTCCATTACCCCCATTGAATGCTCAAAAGGATGCAGTGATGCATGATTTTAACATTATCCCTAATTGACAGGTAAGAAAACAAGCTTCCAGGGGTCAAGTAACTTGCCTTGTTAGTGGGTATCGGGGCCAGAATTCACAACAAAGCGGCTGATCCCAGAAGCTATGATCGGAACTCAAGTTCTATGTCGACGTACAGCCCAGTACGGGTTTAGGATTTCACTGCTGGACATTCCTGACACTTCAATGTACTACCTAACAATTCTTCCCAATAGAAATATAATAAAATGTAAGCATATAACCTTGAACTTCTTAAGTATCCACATTCAAAAGGAGAAACAAATAGGTGAAAAGAATTTTAATAACATTTTTCTACTTAATAAATATATTCATTATGTAATTTCAATATATAATTAATACATTATAAAAACTATGAAGGAGATACTTTAAAGTCTATTTCCAGGCTACATCTTCTAAATCTGATGACTATTTTACATTTATATTACTTTTAAATTTGGATTTCATAAAAAATGTATGATGTATTCAGAAACCATAAAATGTACAGTTCAAAGTACAGAGTCATATATCCATGTTACTCCAAATGTGTTTTAAAATTTTCCAATATTTGAATTGATTATCCTTTTAAATTTAAGTTTTAATTAATTAAAATTCAAATTCAAAATGCCTTAGCTCATAAAATGGCCACATTTTAAGCATTCAGTAGCTACAAATGTCTGGCAGCTAGCATATGTTGACCAAAAAAAGTCTATATCCTGCCTTTTACATCATAAGTATTTGAGTAAATTGAGGAAGTGATAAATCACACTGGTGAGTAGTTCTCTTTTTAAAGGAAAAATTGGGAATCCAGGAACTAGGTCCTTCTGATTTTGAACATTCAAAGTTTTGTGGCCTTAAGGCAGGGGAAAAAATCACAGTCCCTGACTTTAAATCATACTACAAAGCCACTGTGATAAAAACAGCATGGAACTGGCAAACAACAGACCTGAGGATCAATGAAATATTGGAAACCACAGAAACAACTCCAAACACACTCAGTCCTCTTATCTTTGACAAAGGAGCCAAACACATTCACTGGGCAGAAGATAATCTCTTTAATAATGGTGCCGGAGAAACTGACTGTCCACATGCTGAAGATTAAAACTAGACCCATGTCTATCACCATGCACTAAACTAAAATCAAAATAGATCAATGATCTAAATATCAAAACAGAATCACTAGATCTGCTGGAGGAGAAAATAGGTAGAATTCTGAGGGCATAGGTGTAGACAAGGATTTCATGAACAAAACCTCAAACACACAGAAAACAAATAGAATCAATGACTGAGATTTCACCCTACTTCTGCATAACAAAATAAATCACTAACAGAGTGAAAAGACAACCCACAGAGTGGGAAAAAAAATCAGCCAGACAGAGGATTTATATCTAGAACATATAAAGAATTGACAAAGAATCAGATCCCCTGAATTTGAAGAACTCTGGTCCTTGCACTTGCCAGACAAGTGTTTAGACCACCAAGCTATCTCCCCAGCCCTACCTCATCTATCTTAACTTGGTTGCTTAGCAATCTAAATATGCATCTAAAACCCATTTTCCCTGCCAGGTACATAAGGTCTCTTTAGACATATGGTTTTTCATGTCTGGTTTTCTAACTTCAAAATGTAGAACAGAACATCTCCAGCTGAGCCAAGAGCAAAGGTAGCCATCGTCTGATCACTTAAAGCATGAGAAAATTTTCATTCTTCCTAGAGTGGAGGCTGACAAATAATGTAACAGTGTCCATCCCACCACCCAAAACATGTGATAGCCAAGTAAAACTTTGAAAAAGAGATAATCAAATGTCTTAAATTGCAAAATTCTGAATTTTATTGTGCTAAAGTGCACTGAGAATACCCAAGGGGAGGAATTTAGTGCACAGAATTTACTAAATCCATTGTACCATCGACATCTTATAAGACAGATATCTATAATGAGATATACCATGGACATTTCTTTTTTTTCTTTTCTTTTCTTTTTTTTTATTTGTTTGTTTGTTTGTGGAACCAGGAATTGAACTCAGGCCCTTTTCCTTGCCAGGCTAGGGCTTATTCTACTGAGTTATCTGCCCAGCCCCAAAAGTTCTGAAAACATTTTTTTTTATGGTGGTACCAGAGATCAAACTCAGGACCTTATACTTGCAAGGCAAGCACTTATTCCACTGAGCTGTTTCCCTGGCCCCTCATCTCTTTTTCTTGAAACATACTACAGGATTCTTATCCAAAAAACACACATGGAGAAATGTCCAAAAAGGGAATAAATAAGATTACTTTTAAAAAATCACATATTAACACAAACTGTTAATGTCAAACTGGCAGATTGTCCAGAGTATTTCTCTGGTTTCAAGCACAGCTGAATTCTAGAGCTCAGAAGTGGTCATCAAGATTCCCTTCCTATCCCCTCTCCATGTGTCCACATGTCTACCCCTCATGTGGACATCGTTCTCAGACTTCATGGGGGAGCCATGACCACTCTCAGATCACGTCCTTGTAGGCTCAAGCACAGAGAAATACGTGCCTCTTTTCCCTTGCTCAAGCAAAAAAACCCAAGATTTCTCTGGATATTGATGGGTATTAAGAGGCTGAAATGACAAATCAAAAAGATTGATTTACCTAGTTCTAAAATGCAAGTCATTTTCTCAGTGGTTTAGATAATGTCCCCTTGCAATAATAGTTGATAAAAATTCTAAGATAAAATAGTACCTGAGAAGAATTTCAAGTCCCAGGACTGTCCAAGACCTGACCCCAACTAGTAAACCTTTTTTCTTGCTATTTATTCACCTTTGTCACTCCCATGGCTTTAGACATAAACTGGATGGCAGAGTGCTATCTATCCCACATTTTTCTAATAAATACCAATCTCTATTCTACAACAGAGTAAGAAAGAGCCAAATGTTGACTATGCAAGTCAGCTTTCAGCTGCTGTAGGAAAATACCCAGGATTTATTTAGCTTTTGAGGGTGAAAGTCTAACACCATTGCATAGGTTTTGGCAAGGGCCCCCTTGACAGCTCTAATGTGGGATTATATTTGCATTTTTATATATATATGATCTCTCTCCAACTCCTTATAAAGCCACCAGGGTTCAATTATGAAGGAGCCACCCTAGTAACCTAATCTCATCCCTGCCCACTGGCCCCCACTTCTAAATACCACATTTAGGTCTGTAAGTCTCTAAACCCTAATGCCGTTCAAATAAGACATTGGAGATTAAATACATACATATGCAACCTATAGCATATGCACATTTCCTTCTTGGAAAATCCTAAATCTCTGTTTTATAATCTACATAAGGAGTATTCTGATTTTGTCACAGCTATTTCTCTACTGTTCATTATTTTACATTTTATCACTGCATTGAAAAATCTTAAAATAACAAAGTATTATGTTACAAAAGATAAATATTCATTGGCCATAATAGGAAACCTCTAAGTCTACACCATCTAGTATAATGGCCACTATATTTATGTGGCTATGAAACACTTGAAATGTGACTGGTTAGGACTGAAATGTTCTCTAAGTATAAAATACACCATGAATTTCAAAGACAACACAAAGAATATAAAATCTCTCCTGAATGATTTTATATGGAGTACATGATGTAATCATAGTATACTTTCAAGATTTCTGATTAAAACCAAACATATTAGTAAAATTAAATTCACTTGTTTCTTTTTAAATCTGTGAAGACCTATGGGATTGAAACAAAGGCCTCACATACACTGATCTGTCTACCACTGTCTGGCTGTCTTTTTACTTTTCTGAAAAATGTGATGACCAGAAAAGCTAAAACTGAGCTGGGTGTCATGGTGCACATTAGCATTCCCAGGACTTGGTAAGCTGAGGCAGGATCATCTCGAAGAGTTTAAGCCAGCCTGAGCTACGTAATGAGTTCCAGACCAGCCTATATACTGAGACACTGCCAGAGAGAGAGAGAGAGAGAGAGAGAGAGAGAGAGAGAGAGAGAGAGAGAGAGAGAGAGAGCTTCATAAGCAAGAAGTAAACCTTTGCTAACTTATACCGTTAGACTTTGGAGTTGTTTGTTTCTATAGCAGAACATGAGTTGTTTCTGCTCATAAAGCAAGGTGGGAGGTTGTCAATTCTTATTTCTTAGGTGAATCTTATGCACAGTGACATCTAAAGACTATTACTACAATCTTCATCTGCCTCAAAGAAGTTAAAGCCATTGTATATCTATTGGGTGGCACTTCCAGGTAATCTCTACAAGTAGCAAATAAGAAAACAGAAATATGAGCACTTTATAGATATGGAAGTAAATACCAGAAGATAAAAGAGTTGATAAAATGTTGATCGTTTTTAGGGTACAGTACTTACAATTTTCATGTACAGTCATATCAGTACAACCTAAATCCTCTTTTAACTACATTCATTCATCACATTAATTTTTTAAAAATTTAAGCAGCAACAGAAGAATGAAACAAGGGCCAGGGAGATGGCTCAGTAGAATAAGCACTTGCCTGGCAAGTGCGAGGGCCTGAGTTCAACCCCTGGTTCCAAAAAAAAAAAAAAAGAATGAAACATTTCAGAGGGAATTTATCAAGACATTTTATAATGGAGGTGAGCATTTGTCTATAAACACTTTCACTGTTTTTAAAGCTCAATACCTGTGTTTCTTAACCAAAAGAAGTTTTAGTAAAAATACATAAGCCCAGGAGCCAGCCTTGGTTTCAAAAGAATATTACTTTTTCCCAAAGATTTAAAGCAATTCTGTCACTCAGCTAGTTAACTGTCTCTAGTCTACAGTATAAAACTCTGGGACATGGTAATAAAGCATTGTGACAGAGCAAAGACTATTTCTTGAGGAAAATCTTGGACCACCCTACAGGTGTTCTACAGGTGACAGATGCACTCTTTGAACACAAAGTCATCTTAAAATCAGAAATGTTTTTATTAGACTCCTCAGCTTGACCCTCAAGAACACATGACTGTTAAACACATACATTGTGGCTTAGTGATTGCTGCCTCTGCCACATAGCAAGCAACCAGGCAAATATTTGTGAAGGTATTATCACAACTACGCCACCACGCAGCACATAAATATAGGCCCAGGGCAGGAGAACTTAATGGGCTATTTCCTGAGGCATCCACAATCTAGACCTTTCTGCAGACCAGTGTTTCTCAAAATACAGTCCAAAAACTATCACTGGAGGTCCCTGGGGCTCCCATATAGAATACAGATTTGCTTCTTCTAGGTCCAAGATTGGGTTGCACGTCCCTACCCCTTTTCAGTTAAGCATGACCACATGACTCGTTTTGGCCAATAAAATGGACTTGTGAAGCAACAAGCGTATTGTTCAGTTGGAAAGCTTTAGAACCAGCGTGCGATTTTGCCTTGGATTTCTTTTTCTTGTCTTGACAATCATGGAAGCGTGGAGATAGAGTGTTCCCTAGCTGCACCGTTGTGTACGGAAGCCATGAACAGGGAGGGACACCACGATCTCCATCCCCACCCCCACTGGCCCAGCTGCCCTGCAGCAATTCTGGAACATAAGCAAGAAGTAAACCTTTGCTAACTTATACCCGTTAGACTTTGGAGTTGTTTGTTTCTGTAGCAGAACATGAGTTGTTTCTGCTCATAAAGCAAGGTGGGAAGCTCTTATTTCTTAGGTGAATCTTATGCACAGTGACATCTAAAGACTATTACTACAATCTTCATCTGCCTCAAAGCTAGGTAAAATAGAACTACGCACAACTGGACCTATAGAAATGCTTCCACTCTTGGTGCTGGGTCATTGGCCTAGTATTTTGAAAAGCTCAACTGTTGAATTTCTTAAATATCTTACTGAACATTTTTGTCCCACAGACACTTTGTGCTCACAGTGAAGGGCCAAAGGGAAGAATTCTCTCTTGCATCAGTACTGAATTTTGGCTTCTCCTGAATCACTGATGTGTTTCTAATCTAATGGTTACTGGATCACAGCATTTATCCTCAAAGGAGCCTACGAGGCAAGTGAATGGCCCGCCTCTAGAATGCGCCGGACTTCATAGTGTTCATCTGTGGGCCAATCTCATGCTTTCATTTTATTCTTCTGAACCTATATCCCCCCTCCAGCAATTTTACTGGCAAGCTTATTTTTATTTTATTTTGAATTATGCATTTTTGCAAGCTGCCTTAATTCTCTTCAGGAAAAAAGAAAGAACATGCATGAAAATATCTATGAAGACATGTATACATAAATAACAGCCCTTATTTCCAGAGCAATGATAATGAACCCCAACTTGCTTTTTTAATGACACAAGGAAGAGATAAAAGAAAAAAAGAGAGTGGTGAGAGAGTGAAGTGTCTCTGAGGCATGAATACGCCCCAGTACTTGAGTTCTGGCTCTGAGGTAATAGGCAGCCAAGGAAGGCCCCTTTGTCTTTAAGATAAATGTTATAAATTGCACATAATGAAATAAGATCTTATTTTCCCATCTTCTGGCTTCTCGTTTTTAAAATATATAATCCTGCATCTACCAAAATATCTAGACTTACAACACACAATTCTATTCAGCTTGTAGAACAAATTCACTGGCCCAGTCAATTTTTATTTTAATTATTTGTATAGAGTAGAAACGAATGGCCTGATTTATTACTGAGTTGGACTCCAATGGCAATATTATTATAGTTGCAACAGATGAATAAACCAATATATTTCTTAGAGCTATAAAACAACCAGCTACATGTCAGAGAAAATTGTTCTCCAAAACAACTGCAAAAAAGACAGAAAAAAAATCAAGGGAAATAGTGGCCTCCTTAGCCTCCCAAAGCCATGCCAAAGAAAGCAGGACTCCTGCAGACTGAGAAAAACTCATTTCAACAAACTTATTTTCCATCTAGCCACCAAAATTAAAAGTTCCCTGAAATAATTTGCAATATTGTCCCTGGAGTTGATGTGTTTATTCCATTTGAATGTGCCTTTAAAAAAAGTCAGTAATCCCAGAAGATCACTGTTGTGCCATAACCCAAAGGGTGTCCTGACAATGTAGCCCTCAGCAGCAAGCCAGAGGATCAAGTTGATCAGAACTCTGGCCCATTACGACATTTTAATGCTTCATCAGAAAAGAACTGTTCTTCGCAATTTGCTTTGAAGAGTGAATGAGGAGGCAGGGGTTGAAAGGAGAGGACCAGTTTTGCACCCCATCTTTGCTTATCTGTGGCATGCATGCTACTCCTGCCTAGGCAGGAGAAGCAGACTACGGCGGGGGGGGGGGGGGGAGTCCAGGACAGCTCCAAAGGCCTCTCTAGGAAGGCTCTGCTGGATTAGATAAACCCAGCTTCTCCTCCACTGAAGGCTAACCAGAAGGCTTAGCGCTCTACTATCCACTAAGATGCTGGTGGTGATTTTGTGGTCCGCTCTCTGTTTGTCTCAATTTCAAGTCATGCCTCCAGCCGAGTCATACACCTCAGACCACACAGAAATACACTGCCAATGTGACATGTGTGTTGTCAAGAAATGTGTCTCAGTTAAGACCTCAGGCTCTAGAATCAAAACAATCTGAATGAAATCCTGATTCTGCTCATTTCTTGCAGTCTTTAGGCAAGTCAGCTGACCTCTCTGATAGGCAATTTTCTCCTCTCCTGGGTGAAACTGCTGATGCCAATGGAAGAAACTGTGATTGAGAGGACCCAGTACAATACACTTAGCACAGTGTCTGGCTCCTTGTAACAACAGCTGCAGCTCCCATTGATGATTTCCTATAAACCCAGCCGTAGTTCAATTGCACATGTCACCTTTCATGCTAGTGGCTAATTCCAAATTCTCTCATCAAGTGTGGTCCTGGGGGTGGAGAGACAGCTCAGTGGTCTAAAGTGCCAACTTAGGCAAGCTTAGGCAGGTGCAGGGGACCCTGGTTAGATCAACAACACCACATATAGAGCACTCAAGGCTGGCTGATCCAGTAAATAAATAAATAAATAAATAAATAAATAAAGTATGGGTCTCATTAGGAGACCTCTCTAACAGTACTTGTAGTTACTTGGAATGGCTGGTTTGAAAGTCTGTCTTTCACAATGGATATTATAGAATCTTAATCTAGGAAAGAAAAACACTAAAGCAGGAAACATGGAATGTAAACAGTAAAGGCTTAAGAATATTAGCAAGTTCACACCATCCCCCAGAGTTGCCAAACATCAAGGTGTTTTCCCTTATGGGCAAAAAATGTAAAAATAACAAAAACAACCACAACTGCTAACACTGACAGGTCGCTTACTACAACCCAAGCATCATAATAAGCTCATTCAATACAATAAGCTCACTTAAACCTCACAACAACTCTCTGTGGTGGTTATTGGTCATGTCTCCATTGTACAGAAGAAGAAATTGGCTCAAACAGATCAAGCAACTCTCCCAAATTAAAAAGAATCTACTGGGCAAGAATTCAAACCCAAGGCAGGCTAATTCTACAATCTATAGCTCTTAGAGAGATCTGAGGTGGTAGTCATCACATTCTGGTCCTTCTCAATCCTGGTATTACTAGGGATTTAATGCAATGCTACTTGCCTCTCATCTTGGCAGGATTCCATTTCAACACATCCGCTCTAATGGCAATGTCACGATACTAAGGAATGACTCCTATTAGGAGAAAGTCTGATTTTGGAGAAACAGATTCTCCATCAGAAAGAATTCACATATATGCTATCAAGACCCTGTGGTAAAGGACCAAAATATTAAAAAGATAGCCTCTGCTCTCAAGAATTCCTCCCTTTAAAAGAAAATGTAAGAGACAGTGGATTTGGCCAGGAGTAGAGTATGCATACTTGCCTAGCATGCATAAGAAGTTCCATTCCAAGCACAGAACGAGAGAGAGAGAGAGAGAGAGAGAGAGAGAGAGAGAGAG
>NW_004524749.1:5132916-5156770 GCF_000260255.1 Octodon degus
GAGGGAGGGAGGGAGGGAGGGAGGGAGGGAGGGAAGGGAAGAAAAGAAAAGAAGGGCAGGGCAGGGACAATGAAAGGGAAGGACAAATACAAAAAATTAAAAAGTCTCCTATTCACAAATTCCTCACAACTTAGAAATAAACAACAAAGAGTACAGATCCTTTCTTCTGAGTGCAAATCTTTCTTTAGTGCAAATAATTAATTTTATATATAGAAAGCTTCCTCCAACGGATCCAGCCTGAAGACCTTATCCAACTCAAACTAGAGAATGACCAAAGATGATTGAATGATCACAAATATATGATTTAAGTCTCTCTCCCTGTGAAAGAAAAGCATTCATGCTTATTTATTCCTTCTTCAAAAAAAGATTTCATTTCTAACTCTAAAAGAATTCATAGTTTCTTTGGGCCATTGTTCTGATTTGAAGCAATTCGTCACAGAGCGATAACACACCGACGATGTGTTACACTAATACACCCTTACATCGGTAATGCTCTAATGATCTGGCAGGCCCCTAAATCACCAGAGAGTTGTCACTCCTGTGATATGTTCCTCAGAGATACGGCTTTGATCAGAGGAAGGCATCCAAGAACTCCACAATGAGGGAATTATATTTTTTGACTCCAGAATTTCTTGGCTATAAATAATAACCTCTTTCATAGAAAATCGAAAACTCAACCTGAAATGAAGAGAAGCAGAAAATTTTCTTATACTTTGGTGTACGCCAGAGATATAAAGATAAGCATCATATATTAGTGGATGCCTTGGCCACATGTGAGAGGAGGTCACTGATAAGAAAATGATTCTGAAGTATGTGTTGAGTTGCTGGATTCATTTCTGAAAGGTAATCAGTCCAGTGTTTACAGATGCGTTTATCACTGATGTGGATTTCATCTGTGCCCTAAAATAAACAGTGTTAAAACCTGAGTCAAGAGAAAAATGACAGAGTAGGATAAAGGTACTCTCTTCAATACTGTTGGCAGGAGAGTAAATTGATACAACCTCTCAGAGGGCAAATTGGAATATTTATCAAAATTTAAGACACATATACACTGGGCCTCAAAATTTCATTTCTGAAAATTTATCTGCTAGCTACACTGTATTCACACACATACAGAAAGACATAAATGTGTGAGGACATTTTCTGCAGCCATAGCTGAGGAAAAAACAAAGGAAACGACACATATAGCCATCCATAGTGGAATGCTTGGTGCAGCAGCATGAATTTACTCTATGAAGATTACGTGGCCATTAAAATTATGAAGGGGATCAATGGTTCGGACAGTATTGCAGAGAATTTTAGACCATGCTTGTCAATTTTCTGGTTGCACCAGAATCACTAAGGGAGTTCATAAAGAACACAGGAGCCAGGACTTATTGAAGTCGCCATGCCTGGGCCTCTATATTGTAGTCAAATTCCCCAAGTTGTAATATACACTAACATCTGAAAGCCATTTTTCTAGAATGCCTTGGAGAGGGATCAGAGGCCCTTGGCCCTGTTTGGTTTGGCTTCAGTGTGTGTGTGTGTGTGTGTGTGTGTGTGTGTGTGTGTGTGTGTGTGTCTTTACTCATGGCTCTGAAAAATCATTCTTACAAGGTTGAACTATTTAAATTCATTTGAAAATCATTAATATAGACAGAAAACTAACACTGAGCTCTTAGACTGTGCCTTACAGTCATTCTCATTCAATCCTTATGGCAACACAATGAAGTAGGTCATGCTATTATTTCTCATTTGGCAGTTAAATAAGTAGAGGTACAAAAGAGATAAGTAAATCTCATATGATCAGCATAGTTGGTAATTCTGGAGCTGGGTTATGAACATAAGCAGTGTGATTGCTCTGCTATCTGATTACAATGCGTATGTATACTCACATGTTTGTTGACTGGGAAAAAGGCCTACAATATATCAATTTTTTAAAGACAGGCTGATAAGTGGCATATACAATTGGATATCATTTTATTGCCTATTCATGGGGAGATGTATTATTTCTATGAGCAGGAAAAAAATGAAGCTATACATAGTGAGACCTTTTACCAAATACATTTAAAATATCATTAGAAGGGTAAGCCAGCTGGAAAAATTGTTTCAAAGTTGCTGGGTATAGCATGTCCTGTTGCCCTGAGCACAATCATGGCTCTTCTTTAAGTTATGCATGTGTGGATAGCCCTTTGTTGTTCCTGTGCAAATTGGTGGGTAGCCTTCTTACATGTCTGAGACTGAGATTTCTAAAGCTCAGGGTACCACTGAGATACCGTTGGTCCTACATGAGCCCAATATTTCCTTATATTCTTGGAGGCCACACAATGACAGTCGGTTAGTATCTGATCCATCAGTAATTACTGAGTTAGTAAGTGACTATTATAAGTACACTAAGTCCTCAACTTTCAAGCATTTAGGCCTAGAACTTTCACGCGTGTACTGTGAAAGCTCACTCTGTCAGATTATGAACAAATCTCACTTACAAAAGGAGCTCATTCCTAAATCAAGGATTAACTGTATAGAATGTTTTCATTGGAGGTTTTGTGCCTGTGTTGGGAAGAATTTTGAGTCACAAAGTCAACATCAGTAAAATTACAGTTTTCTTGTTTTTGCTTAAATCATCTATATAGATCAACTTAAGGGTCATTTTTTAGAATCCAGAAGTAAGATTGAACTGAGCTGGCTCAGAAGCTAGGTGAGTTGCTATTTGTTTCTCAATAAAATTATAGGGGGAAAAATCTAGGTGAGAGGTAACACTGAAGAAACTACAGATGGTTCTCCTATCTCATGGAATTCACAAGTTATTGGATTGAGAAAATTATATCTAAAGGATAATTACAAAATAACACAAAACTATACAAACACATGTCAAGAAAGAGACAGGGCTCCAATCAGTTCTGTTAAAATAATTTGCATTGGCCAAAATAAAAATTGATTTCCCATGTGTAATATTTAGACTGGTATTTCTTTACCATTAAGTTATGCAATATCAAATGAAGGATGAGCTTAAAATGATGATACAACTGAATTTTGCCCAATGTGATTTTTCGGAACAAGTGCAAAATTGGAAATACACATAGTTGCAGCATTATCTGCCTAATGGACTGTATTTGAGTAAAAGAAAAACATAAAGGATGGTACAACCTTCCATAAGCAAGAGTAAAGAGCAGGTAACAGTTTTGACTTGTGAGTTTATGCACACGGTCAAGGCCACCCGCCATTCTACTCAATAACAGGACACTGTTGAACAGTGACCACTAGCTGCTTTATAAACACTGGGAGGCATGGTTACACTGTGGCAATAATTGCTTTGTAATTACTCCTAATTTGTTTAAATGTTGTTTTTAGTCTCCTAATCACTCCAAGAGGGCTGCCAAAATTCTAATATTCGAAAGTGTGGCATGAATTCACAAGGTCTGGGAGCCACTTCTTTAAATCCTTTCCCATCCCACATTCCATTTCATATGTTAGCTTTACCCTTAGGAAACAGCATTGTAATAATAAAAAGTGAAAGCATTCATGGGCTGTAGAGTTTTGTGATTATCTAGATTGCTTTTCTTGTTAGAGATAGCTTCCTGCCATGGTGCCCAGGATGTCTTCAAACTTCTGGGCTAAAATGATTCTACTGCCTCTAGTCCATTGAGTAGCTGGGGCTACTGGAGCATGCACAACCATATTGATTTTTTTAAAGGTAATTTTTTATTATAACTTCCTTTAATTTGAAGAGTAAAAACAACAGCAAGAAAAACAAAAGCAAAGACAGAAATAGGGTAACACATAACAATACATACTTTACAGATTTTCAAAATATGAATAGCTGATTAACAGTGATTGATACGTTATTGATTTTTATCATCAAATCTGTTGCTCAGATTAACAGATATAGTGAACTAAGCAATTGAGGATAGCAATGTGTAATTTTAAAGGTAATTTTTAAATAATTTTTATTCACAAATAGCTTAAAACTTAAAAGAAATCACAAAATAGAACAGTGTCCCACATATACTTTACCAAACTTTCCCCATGACATTTTATACTATATTAAATTGCCAAGACCAGAAAATTGACATTAAGTACAATATTATTGACTTAGATTATACTGGTATTTTTAACAGTACTTTCTGCATATATAGGTGGTCTATGAAATATGAATCATAAGTTTTATGAAATATATCAGCTAGCTGTAATTTTTTAAATAATGCCTCACTAGGAAGTCCAGGCTAGTCTTGAACCTGCTATGTATCCCAGCTGGCCTCAAACTCATGACCTTTCTGCTTCATTTTCCTAAGTACTACATTGAGATTACAGTCATGTGCCACCACACCTGACTTCAACTAAATTTTAAGTTTTCAATCTTGAAAAGTTTGACACCTTTAGTTCCATACGTTAACTCAGCAAAAGTGAGTAGAAATTTTGGTTTGTAATACATGAAAATCAGAAAGCAGTGCTTTACTGAACATGTAGTATATGCTAGGCATTGCACTAATGAGTCACACATGCCAACAGTTTCTTCATACAGCTCACAGTCCAGAAGAACTACAACAGGCACTGCTAGTGCAGTAGGGAACAGCATGATGTTTCTAAAGAAGTCTATGTGCATGTGTAGAAAAGACATAGAGCATGCTCATGCAGTTTTCTGGAGCAAGTGTAGGATCGAGCCACATAGAGAAGGAAGAACACATCAGGCAAAAGAAATAACCTGTACTAAGACCTAGGCAGACAGAAGAAGATCAGGGGCTGAAACACAGCTCAGAAGAAGAGGGACAAGATTAAGACAGAGCAACAAACTTAGACTTCAGCTCTGCTGTGCAGGAACGAGCCTCTGGCTACACAGCTATAAAAATTTGAAGTATGGATGCCTAGGCTTCACTGAGTTGTGTGGGACACATGAAGTGCACAACAAATTTTAAAGGCTAACTACCAAGTAGTAATAATAGATTTTTAAAGTCAATTTTCTGTTGCTGTGACAAAATACCCAAGAAAATAAGCTTAAGGAGGAAAGGTTTGATTTACTTCAGAGGTATCAGTCTATGGTCTGCAAGCTCCACTGCTTTGGGCTTGAGATAAGGTAAAATATGATGGCAGCAGAACTATGTGGAAAAAGAGGCTACTCACCTCATGATGGCCAAGAAGAGAAAAAGAGCAGAGATTAAGGGGCCAGGGACAAAGTATAGCCCCCAAAGGCATGTCCCCACAGCTCACTTTCTTCAACTAGGTTCCACTTTCTTCTTAAATTCTCACTGTCTCCTAAAAGTGCCCTAAGACCATAATTCATTGATGCATCAACCTTGTGATGAAGCATGAGCCCTCCTGGTCCAATCACCTTTCAAAAGCCCTGCCTGTGAATGTAGATATCCAAGTTGATAATACACAAGCCCTTTGATATATTTTTTATATTCAGATCATAATAATCACAATTACTAGTTTTATGTTGAAAGTATTTTAGCACATTGATTAAATATATTATTAAAATTAATGTTACCCATTTGTTTTCACATTTTTAACATGGTTACGGAAAACTTAGAACAATACATGTAATTCACATATTTCTATTAAATAGTGCTATTCTAGAGGACCAGGGATAGGACTCATGGGAACATACTGAGATCTGTACAATGAGAATAAATTACACTGAGTATGGTGGCACATGACTGTAAACCTAGCACTCAGGATGCCAAGGCAGGAGGATCATTCCAAGTTCAAGACCAGCCTGGGCTACCAAGTGAGCTCAAGTCCAGCTTAAACTGTATAGCAAGACAGAGTTCAGATGAAAGACAGAAAGTTACCTGATTTTATGATTTCTATCAAGATGTCCCCTCCAAAGTCTCATTTGCTTATATATGGGGCTTTTAGGAGTGACTGGATCATAGATGTGTAGTACTAGATTACTATACTGATTGGTTTAGCATAATTCTGAGTGTAGGTGATGACTTTACCAAAGAAGAAAGACCCACTGTCAGTGTGAGTCTCACCAACCAATAGGTTTACAAGTTAGATGGAATAAAAAGCCAAAGAAAAAGAAAGGTTGGGGCTGGGAAGATGGCTCAGTGGAATAAGCACTTCCCTGGCAAGCCCAATGGCCTGAGTTCAATCCCCGGTTCCACAAAAAAAGAAAAAGAAAAAGAAAGGTTGCTCCTTCCTGTCTGCTCTACCATGGACCGTGTCTCCCCCATAATGCCTCTCTGTGTTCCTTGGAACTAGCCATAGCTAAAACCTCTACAAACTGTGTCACCTCTGCAAAAAAAAGGACAACTTGTATCTCTACATCCTCTTGTAACTTGTGGATGTTAGGATTTTGTCTCAGCAATGAAAAAAACAAGATATTCGGCAAACAAAGGTGAAAGGAAAGCCCAAAGTAGGGGTGGAAAATATGAATAAGAGCTCAAAACTGCATTGTCTTTTGGATTAAGTTTGGGTGTAAACTTTAACCTGAGCAAAATGGAACAACTGAAAGATTTTATGCCAGGGAGTGTGACATGATAGATTTTTAAGTTGAAAGGATCAATTCAATAAATGAACTAGAGCAAGGGTGAAGTTGAGAACAGAAGTCATGGGGGTTATTGAAGTACTCCAGTGCTAAATATTTTTCTATCTACCTTATTGCTCATTTCCCCACTGCCACCCTAACACAAATCCTGTCCAAATATGGAACTGATGAAGAGCATTAAGGTGAGATCGGAGCACACTAGAAACCATACCAGAAAGCCTCTTCTCTGCAGCTCGTTTTCCAAGCTTAAGTGATTAGATAAAATCATTCCTGGAAGTAGATGTTCTGGGTGAAATGAAGAGCTAATTTCAGATTCCTTTCTATTCTCTGGCTTTCTATGCTCAGTGAACATTAAAACAAAGTGATCTCAAAACAACTATTAAATCGTCTTCGTTTGAATTCCAAATGTTCAGTTTTCAGTGGGCATCTCCATTTCCCTGGGCATTCTATTTAAGAAACTTAACTCAGAGTTCAGAGTACAAGTGAAGATTGAGTGTGGCTTTCCAACCCTGTCATTCAGTTCCAACCATCAGCCAACCAAATGACATGCCAGGAATCCTGCTGGCAGTAGATGGAACATAGTCAAAGAAACATAACCCTATCAATGTGTCTACTCTACCATCTTAAGTGACATGTTTTCAGGGTATTTTAACCACCAAGTTCAAAATTCTTTTTGTCTCTATGTGAACATTGTTACTTTTGTTTATTGTTCTTACTATTCTGTTTCTCATTTCTATTGCTTGAAATTAGGCTTTGCTTTTACTTTTTTATTTTTTAAAGACAGTACAAATTAGAATTAAAACATAAAAAATTATAAGTAATACAGAATTTCACTTAACAAAGTACCATGAATTTCACAGTATTTGTTGTAATACATAGTGTTGTCTTCCAGTTAGTTATTCATATTACCAGATATCTGCATGTAAAATTGGAAGAATAAAGAAAAAAGAAAGAACTTCATAAGAAATTAAAAAGAGAAAAAGTATGAACAACTGAAAAAGGGAGACAAAACAAAATAATGCATTAACTGCTTCTTTGCATAGACCAGCAGAAGAGCACAGTTCATCTGTCCAAACCATCCTGCTTACATACATAGATAAATCTCTTTCCCCCACCCCCTCTCCTGTCCTTCTCCTCAACTCAGTACCTCTTTCCTTTTGAATAAGTTCATTCCCTTTTCCCAGTTTCTACTGTACCCTTCAGATTTCTTTTTTCTCTTTCAGGTTCTCACACTTATACAATGTTTGCACATGCAGGACTAATTTATTTCACTTAAGAGTATGTTCTCTTGTTGCATCCATTTACCAACAAAAGACTCAAATTTATCCTGTTTTATAGTGGAATAATACTTCATTGTGTAAAACTACAACTTCTTTATCCATTCTTCAGTTGATGGGCATCTAGTTTGTTTCCAGGATTTAGCTATGACAACTTGCACTGATATAAACATGGATGCACATATATTGCTGTGGTATGAGGTTTTCAGTTCTTCTGGAAAAATACCTAGGAGGGGACTAGCTGGCTTGAATGCAGTCTCCAATGCTAGCTTTTTAAGAAATCTCCACACTGATTTCCATAGTGGTTGTACCAGTCTGCCCTCCCATCAACAATGCAGAAATATTTCTTTTTCTCCACAGCCTCTCCAGCATTTGTTATTGGCTGACTTCTTGATGTTAGCCATACTTTCTGGGGTGAGATGGAATCTCAGTGTTATTTTAATTTACATTTCTTGAATGACCAATGATGTTGGACATTTTTTCATATATTTATTTGCCATTTGTATTTCTTCCTCTGAGAAGTATATATTCATCTGAGATGCCCATTTTTGGATTGGGTCTTTGAATTTAGGGAAACCTGATTTTTTTAATTCTTTATATGTTCTAAATAGAAGGCCTTCATCACAGCAACAATTGGCTATAATTTTTTTCCAAGCTTCTGAGTTTTCTCTTTATTCTGTTGGGGATTTGCTTTGAAGTACATAAACTTTTCAAAAGATGAGATCCCAGTTCTTGATTCTTTGAAGTATTTCCCATGCAGTCTGGTTTTTGTTCATGAACCCTCTACCTACCTCTATGTCTTTCAGAATTTTACCTACATTTTCCTCCAGAAGATTTAGTGTTTCTGTTTTAATATTTAAATCTTTGATCCATTTTGACTATAGCTTTGTGCATGGTGATAGGCATGGATCTAGTTTTAACCTTCAGCATACAGAAAGTTAGTTTTTCCAGCACTATTTATTAAAGAGGTTATTTTTCTTCCAGTGAGCTTGTTTGGCCCCTTTATCAAAGAGAAGGTAGCTAAGAATGCTTGTATCTTCTCATCTGCTCCACTGATCCTCAGATCTGTCTCTATGCCAGTACTATGCTGATTTTATCATAGTAGCTTTATAGTATAATTTCAGGTCAGGGATTGTGATACTTTCTGCCATTCCTGTTTCCCAGGATTGCCTTTGATATTTTGTGCCTCTTCTGGTTCCAAATGAATTTGAGGAAAGTTTTCTCTAGCTCTTTGAGGTATACTAATGGTATTTCAATTGTGTTTGCATTGAGTCTGTATAACAATTTTTGGGAGTATGTCCATTTTCACAATTTTGGTTTTCACAATGTTGCTTTTTTCCTATCCAGGAGCATGGTATACTTTTCCATTTTCTCAAATTCTCTTCAGTCTCTTTTCTCAGAGTACCATAATTTTCAGTGTATATATATTTACATCCTTTGTGAGATTGATTCCTAGGTATTTCTTGGTTTTGGATGTTATTGTGAACAGTGCAGTTTCCTTAATTTCTCTCTCAATGTGTTCATTCTTATGTACAAAAATGCTATTGATTTTTTAGGTGTTGACTTTGTATCCTGCTACAATGCTGAATTTGGTGATTAAATCTAGATGAGTCTTGATGAAGTTTTGGGGGTCCTTTATGCAAAGTATCATTGGGATCATTTTGAGGAGGACATTATGTACATTTAAACTGAGGAATGAAACTATATTATTTTCCCACTGGTGGACTGTGGAATGAAAACAAAATTACATAAGGAATGGGACTTATCTTTTTAAAAAATTATCCTAGCAAGGTAATGCAAATAAGATATACAGTATTACAGATAACACTATTCTATGTGCAAATAGTAAAGGGGAGAAATAAACCAAAGTACATGAATCAACTGTTGCCTTGCCATGTCATGCCTATAGATACATTTGGTTTAATGTAAACACCATAAAACATTTCAATTTGTTGCTTGTATTTAAAATTTATGAATTTTGTTTCAAAATTGACAGTTCAGGCTTCTCTAACAAAATAGGAAGTTTTTGATATACTAGATCTGTCTTCCCACATGAAAATAATTGGCTGGCGCATTTGTTAGCTGCCACGCATGCTCCTCCAGTTACCCCATCAGCTCCACTGTGTTACACATTGCCTCCCTTACCTGTTGATGTTCCTGTCAGGTCCTTAGAGCTAGGCCAATAGACAGAAATATGAACACACAAAAAAGAAATGAAGGATATGCTATAGTTTGAAAGTGGCTATCCTATTAGAAAAAAATCATGTGATTAGGAAAAATGCTGATTTTCCATTTTCATCTGTATTTTTGAAGGTTTTAAAATAAGTGTGTATTAATATTTTATTATTATAACTATTCAAAGCAATATTTATTAATAAATTATGGCTATACAGAAACCCAGACATACTGGGAAAGCAAAATGAATGGATTATTATATATTCTTGGTAGAGAGATTATCTTCAACTGGGAAAACTATTCTGAATTCATTTTGAGATTATGTCAAAATCTCAGCTCTGTACCAGATGTTACATGGCAATAGTCAACATATTTTCTGTGAGTGGATTCCCTAGAGGATTAGAATGGCAAAACTGCCAAATTGGATGGCTCAACAAGACTAATGTTGAGCACAGTAGAACATATGGAAAAAATCAACCTTCGACCTCCAATCTATTGTTTTCTTTAAACTTTTACTAATATGAGAACAAAAAAAAAAAAGCTACACAAAGATTTCTAACTATGGAACCACCTGGGTTAGGTGTGCTCTTCTCTGTCCCATGAAGAAAGGATACATGAGAATGACCACCAAGAGGGCAAACCTGAAAAGGGTTTGGCCTCAGAATGCACTGTAGGACAGGATTGTATACAAAAGAATGACCACCATGTACGCAAATCAGTGTGACCCACTTTATGGCTCTGTGAACTTTGTTGGGGTTTTTTGTTTTTTGTTTTGTATTTTTAGGGAAGGGTCTACAGGGTGTTCAGGGTTTCACTACTAGATCATACTTGTAGTGATCTGCCTGTTTGCAGCCTCCCAAGAGCTGAGATTACAGGTGCACACCACAGGGCCCAGTCTCAATTGCCTTCTCAGCGCGCCTTGGGGGCAGGGCCGGCTAGGCAGGCCCTGGGATCGAATCCTTGGCCCCTGTGCCTGCTTGCAGGAGTTTTAATCCACTGAGCTATTTGTCCAGCCCTGGCTCTATAAACTTTGATCTTCACTTGTTCTCTATAAAAGATATCTGTCCTACACATCATGATAAATTCTATCAAGTCTCCATCAAATTTCATTTTAAAACTAATTTTACTGTATACATCTGAGATTTACAAAAGAACATACAGGGTACATATAGATAATAAAATGCTTTGCTACAGTAAAACAGATTGATATGCATCACTATCATCTCACCTAGTTCCTTCTTTGTGACGAGAGCAGCTAAAATCAACTTCCTTAACAAAAATCCCTAATACAATATAACTGTATTAGTGACAGCCCTCACATTGTATATTAGCTTCCTAGACTTGTTCATTTTACATATCTGCTGCTTTGTATATTTTGACCTGTATCTACCCATTTTCTCCACACTCCATACTAAATACTGTTTCATTCTCTACCTCTGTATAGTTGGCCTTTCTCCTTTTTTCAATCTCATATATATGAGATCATTCAATGTTTTTTTCTTTCTGTATCTTGTTTATTTAACTTACATAATACCCTCTAGCTTCATCAATGTTGTGGCAAATGAGTAAATGGTAGAATCTATTTTTCTAGAGCCAAATACTGGTCCATTGCATACATGTGCTGCATTGCCTTTATCCATTCATCTATTATCCATAGATATTTAGCTTGTTTCTGTATCTTGGCTCTTGTGAATAATGTTGCAATATACATGGGAGTTCAGATATCTTTGTGAGGTAGTGTTTTCATCTTCTTTCTTGTTATATTCCCAGAAAAGTGACTGTTCTATTATATGGAAGTTCTACTTTTTTAAATTCCATGCTATTTTCCATAAAAATTGTAGCAAATCTACATTGCCACCCACAGTCTCCTTTTATTCACACTTTTATACACACTTATGATCTTTTCTCTTTTTGATAATAGGGATCATAAATTGTGTAAGGTGATATTATAGTGAGTTTAAGTCTGTGTTTCTCTTTTAGTGATGTTCAGAAGTGTTGTTTCTGGGGAGATAGCTCTGTAGAATAAGCACTTGCCTGGCAAGCACAAGAGCCTGAGTTCAATCCCTGGTTCTAAAAAAAAAAAAAAAAGTGTTGTTTTTTTCATTATTAATGTCTCCTTATCAGTGATGAGTTCCAGTTTAATGTTTCTTTTGGAGAAACATGTGTTCAGGTTCTTTGCACATTTTCACATGTTTTTCTGCTACTGGATTGCAAGAATTCCTTATAAATTTTGAATATTACATGTTAGGGTTTGTTTCTAGATAACCCCACAAGGCGTCATAGAAGTTTTTTGGACGTGGCTGAATCTAGAGTGTGCAATGCTGGGGTTAAGGGTGGGTGACTGCCGGGTCATTCCAGTATTGCGCTGGCACCGCCTTAATCACAAGTCTGGACAAGACAAAGAGGGCAAAAAGAGACTCCCTCTCTCTTGTTGTTCTTGCTGTTTTTTGCCACCTTAAGCAGCTGCCCCTTTGCCATAGGCCACCCCACCATTGAGCCAGTGAATTATGGACTGAAAATTCTACAAACTGTGAGCTGAATAAACTTGTCCTCCTTTAACTTGTGCATGTTGTGTATTTTGTCTCAGTAATTAGAAAACATAGCTAAGAACATACATTCCAAGCTAACTTGTTTATGTAAGAAAAGGGCTCACTCTCTTTTTCATATGAAAATCCAGTTTGCTTACAATTATTTATTTAAAAATATTATCTTCTTGGTATCCTTGACAAAAATTAGATTGCCATATATGCTTGGATTTATTTCAGGATTCTTCCTTCTGTCCCACACGTGTTTCTGGTTCTGTGTCAGTGCCCTGTTGTTTCACTTGTTATATAATTTTAGATGAAGTCATGTAGTGCTTACAGTTTTGTTTTTCTTTCTCCATATTCTGTGGAGTTTTGGCCTTTTGTGGTTCCACCAAATTTCAGATTTTTTTTTCTATTTTTGGTAAAGTACCATTATAATTTTGATAGGGATTTCACTGATCTATATGTTGTTTTGGATAGTATGAACACTCTCAACTTTTCATTAAAAGCTGAAATAAGACATTCTCTAATATGTTTCAAAAACTATACCAAGGAATGAAAATAAAATACAGAAAAAAGAAGTCACGCTTCCTCTCATGCCCACAGAAACATTGATTTATATGGAAATGGCTCATGTATAAACCACTGTTCCTGAATCACTGAGGGCACAGTCGTGCAGCTATGTTTTCTGTTTGTGACTATGTAGGCAAATCAACTTTACTTGAAAGAGTTTTTAAAGAATTCCCTTCCTGTTAAAAGAACTTTAGAAGAGATGAATATGTTAGTCCTCCTAGCTCTATGATTCTGTTTCTGTGACAGCAAACTCACTCAAACAGCTGTTGTTTTTTAAATAACTAATTAGCACTATCATGGCTGGTTATAAAGTTAATTGAAGAGGAAAAAAAGCTCAGCAACAAATTATTCCAGCCTATGTGATTATTTCCTTATTATGTAATATCTCTAAATATTTTCAATGAAATCGTTTTATTATGAAAAATAATGAAATATCTATTATGTATTGCTTGTTCTTGTATGCCAGAGATTTTTTTTATGCTCTCTTCTTAATTTTCTCATCAACTGTATTAGGTAAATAACATAATTGCCCCTATTTTATATATCAGAAAAGTATGGCTCAGGAGTTAAGTCATTTTCCCAATGTTATAGAGATAAGAAATGGGAGAGCCAAGATTTAAATCTAGATTGATTTTATGCCAAAACTGTTGCCCTTACCCACCACACCCCACAGAGTCCAGACTTAAGGGCAAGCATTTTGTGAGCACAAACCAATTTTAATCTACCCCTTTGATTGATTGATTGATTGATTGACTTAGAAACAGAACAAATAATCTGTGCAACAAAACTCAATAGAGTAATAAGAATCAATCTTTCCCATTATTGTCCATTCTGTACATTTTAATATGTCTTTATATTTTCCTATAATTACAATATAATGTAAGAAGAATCAGAAGTCTCTGTTTTTATCAAGTTTCAAACACCATCCGCAGTCTTAAGGGCCATCCTTGTATACGTGCAAGGTCTCTCAACTCCCTATACATTGCTTCATTACTCAGCTGTTCTTACAGTTCCTCTGACAAAGAGTGTATCACTTTCAAATAGCTAAATAGGATTGATATGATACAAACAAATGACTTTCCACTTGGGAGAATTTATACTTGACAAAACATGTTTCCCCCAGGAGGTTCCATTTGTCCATCAGGATGAGTCACAGGGATGGGTGCAGAGTAATCCCTAAAGAGAGGATTTGCTCACCTACTTTGATCTGTGGGGCTTTCAGCTCTGAAAAGTGAATCTACAAATTAAGTGTGTAGCTTATCTGTTCAGTCTTCATGGTTATGCCCATTTCAATGGGAGACGAGTGAAGCACAGTTTAGGCCTAAAGTGTTTTCCATATCGAGCATGCAAGCTAGGTCCTAAACATTTATCAAGAATGAATACTCAGAGTCCAGTCATCTTATTTCAAACAGAAACATCGTCTGGCCAGAAATCACTTCAAGACAGAGCTGATTCCAACATTCACAGGGCCTACAAAAAGAATTCTATTTTAGCCAGCAAAGTAATTCCAAAAAAAGCATTTCTAGCCATCCACAGGAAAGGAGTGAGTGCCCCCTGGTGAAAATGTGGGAAATGTTTCCATATGTTATTTTTGGCTGGCAGTAAGGTGCAGATGTCTTCACAATAAAAATATGCTCCCTAAGAGTTCTTGTCTCCTTGAGAAGCATTGGCACCAGTTGGAGCACTGGATCCACAGACACACAAAGGAAAGAGAAAAGCCAAAGCAATCATCAAGGCACAGTTTAGAGGGCCAGCACCAAAGTCATGGACTGGGACAATGGGCGCCTCTAGGTTGATGTTCATACCTGTGTTGTACCATCTCATTCTGTTCCTGCCAAGGCCACCCTCTACATATCTCTATTCTGTGCTGTGTTCTGGGATGTTGACCTTTAGGGAAATATTAGCACATTGTTTTGCCCTCTAGCTTGTAGTTGGGTTCCCCTATAGCAGTGATAGCAAACCTTTGAGAGCTTTCAGTAATAACAGGCAGCCAGCTGTGGCACACATGCCATAGCTTCACCACCATTGACTATAGGGAAACACCACCTGGTAAGTTAGATGGTAGGAGGACAGAGAAGAGTGAGGTTGAATTATGCATTCCTTTCTAATAGAGCTCAGGAGGTACTATATCCCTCAACCTATGATCTCAGCTCCACTCGGAACTGTTCTATAACTCTCTCTCTCTCTCCCTCTCTGTTTCTCTCACTCTCTCTCTCTCTCGCTTAGTGAACTCTGCCTTCTGAAGTTCTCACCTTCTCAGCTGTTACTAGGGCAGTAACAGCTCCCATTGTTGATCACCATTTTATTTGGATTGCTTAATTCTGTCCACACCTTTGTAAAAAGATTATGAGGCAAATGCACCCTTATAGCCTTTGTGAAGGTGCTGTCTCTTGCCCACTTGTGCTCTGACTGCCACAGAACTTTTCTGTCTATTCCCAAAGGTCTACATTATGTATCCAACCCCTCAACTCTAGGGGCTTCATGGAACCTCAAATTCCAATCCTATCAATTCTAAGCAACTGGACTGAGATTAAGCCAAAAGAATCACGAGGGAAGATGCATGCTTTTGTGATCTCATTTCACTGCATCACTCTTTTAATTCAAGATGCTGGATTCATTCTGAACAGGATGGAAATGCTGCTTACATTCAGCCTTCACTTATCTTATGTGGAGGGAAAGAGAACACGTTCTTCTGTCAGGAGGCATCTAAAAGAGTAAGCAAATAACAGACTGGTTCCATGCCTCTAGAATTGGCAAGATCAGGCATGCTGCAAGCTACGGATGCACAGAAGGGGGCCCACTGGGTTGGCAACCAGGGCATCCAGCCCAGGGGTCTGTTTGTTGATGAGAGAACACAGATGTAGTTGGAGCTTGCCAATTACACCTATCCTTCAAACTTCCTGACTTCCTTCATCACTCTATTAGGAGGCTGTCACTGAAGACGGTGCCTGTGTACTTTTTGATGCTGTGAATGGAAATGATGAGGGAGGAGCGTGGACATAGGCCTGAATGCTGGGCTTCACTCCCAGATCAAATTCTTTCTGACTGTGTGATGAGAAACAAAATTAGCCGTTCCAAGGCTGACTGTCCCCAACTTTCCAGTGCTGATCATCACAGTACACAGGATGGCTTTACAGGGACCATCCAAGGAAGCCTTGGATGTCAAATGGCCATCCAGACAGTGTTCGCATAAGAGAAATGTGATTTTTCTGCTTCGTTTTTACTTCTTGAGGTATTGTACCATGCCATATCAGCAATCAAATCATCATGACGAAAACTGCTTAGAACTAACACAAGGACTGCCTTCCTCTGCATCAAGACATGTTCTTCCTGGGTTGGGGCGATAGCTCAGTGGCATAAGTGCCTGCCTAGCAAGCTCAAGGTCCTGAGTTCAATCCCCAGTACTGCATGGCATGTAGGCCCTGAAACCAGGCGTGGTGGGGCACACCGGTAATCCCAACTCTGGGGAGGCTGAGAAAGGAGGATCACTGAGTCCAAACTGTATAACAAGACCCTGTACCAAAAAATGAAAATAAAAAAGGAAAGATTTTCCTTGTTTCTTCCACATCTGTCCCCAACTAAAAATGCCATGGATAATAAAATTAATAAGACCTAAATATTGAGGTCTCATTACACAACCAGATTTCTGTTGAGGCCATTTTTTGTTTTATGTGTATCAAAAATATAAAGGTGCATATTCAAACAGCCGAAGAGATATACAAGTTTATCCAAAATTCAGCAGCTCCCTACCTTAGCTCCACTTCTGTCTTCCGAAGCCACCACTATAAATCTCTGAAGAAAATATAATGATAGTTGCCTTCACACATTTAAGCCACTTCTTTTAAATTTAGCCATTATTTACTGGCGTCCGCTTATGGATCATGACAATTGAACTTTTAATCACTCCCCTACCTTCAACACAAAATTTTCATCCTCCCCAACTTCTTAATAAAACTCCTTTGTAATTTTGTCAGATCAATATTTAGTGTTGACATTATAACTTCATAAATGCTGTTGACAGCTGATTCATGAGTCAACTAATAATGATTATTTTTCTTTCCTGTTCAAAATTTAGTTTCCCTAGAGATAAATGTCTGTTTTCTCATTTTTTTTTCTTAATCATTAAGAGCTCAATCATTAATACAACTCCAGGCTTTTCCTCCATCCAAATCTTTGCAAATACCTAGATAATCAGATATTCTATCATTTTTCTTTTCTTTGAGAAATATCTCCAGGAAATTTCTGGTACATACCAAGTGGTAATGGTCACATAGCCACTATCCTAAGACCTCCCCTTCAACAATGTCCTTAGATTCTCTGTGCCTCTTCCTTATGTTGGATCTCCTCTTTCCTGGGTTCCAAGTCTTCCTCTTTATTGGTTTCTTCCTTCTTTCATGTAAAATATATCCTTTAATAACTTCTGGGGAATTGATATGTATGTAGGAAACAAAGTTATTAAAATATTGCCTACTTATATTTTCTTTCTTTTTACATAATTAAACTTTTTAAATGTTATTTTGAATAAAGAACTTAAGAACACTAAAACAAAAAATTGGTAACCTTTATGATACAGATGACTGGAAATCTACTTATAGTAAGAACAAAATTAGAGCCTAACAAAAAGACACCTCCTGAAAAAGAAAATGAAAGTAAAAAATCCCCTGTTTGGGAAATACACCTAGAGTTCTCAATGTGGCACTGTTGATATTTTTAGCATTTCTTCTTATTAGAATTTTTTAAAATTTACAGTTGTTCCATCCTCATACTCAATTGATTGTTTGGCTGTGTGTAGAATTCCACATAGAAATCATTTTGTTCCAGCTGTCCAAGGCACTTTTCTGTTACCTTTAGCACCTGATGAGGCTGTTATGAAGTTTCCAGGCCTTTTGTAGGTGACTAGTTTTTTTTTTATCCCTCTCCTCTCTCTCTTTTGTCCCCTAGGTCCTGAGATATATGGGGCTTCTATATTTCCAACCAGTGTGCTGATAACTTAGTAGATATCCTTGTCTGGGAGTTTGCCTTTCAGTTCTGAGAAACTGTTTTACTATTAATATCATCATCAATATCATCATCATCATCATCATCATCATCATCATCGTCATCATCATCGTCATCATCATCGTCATCGTCATTGTCATCATCAGACTCCCATTACTCCAATATTGGATTTCATGGAGTAATCCTCTAAGTTTCCTTGCTTTCTATCACTTCTGCTTTATACTTAGCCTAATCTTTACATTCTTGAGTTGTTTGTGTTCTATTTTTTAATTCTTGAGAATTCTACTTTGTTTTCCAAATGTTTTCATGCATTTTGTTCCTGACCTATTGATACAATACTGATGGGGAAATTTCTTTCCTTGCATGGTTTCTTTTTTTTTTTTTAACTACATGGGGTGTTTGTTTGTTTGTTTTTCATTTGTTTTTGCTCTTGTTTTGTTGTTTTATTTTTGCCAATGTTTACCCTTTTTCTTAAGTCTAGTGAGTCACCAGGGTCCTCCAAGCTAAATACACTCCATTTTAATCCCTCCAAACAGTAAGCTCCTGGTCTCTTGCTGGGATGGAGAGGCAGTTATTCAGTGTGGGCCTAGGGAAGGGGGTGTGAGACTTGCACTTAAAGAAGCTTCCACCTTCCTTCTAGACTCATTCTCTACTTTGCTTCATTTTGTGTTACCAACCTCAGGCTCTGGGTCTGTGAGTTCAGGATGATCTTCACTTCCCGCACTGTGGGCTTGCAAAGTATGCTAACACAGCTGCTGTCCTATGTGTCTGCTAGTAGCTTCCAAAATCTTCTTGCTGCTGTCTTATCTCCCACTTACTCATTGAAAAGAAAAATTCCCTTTTAAAAATATCGTTCTGTTAGAGAAGCTGTATTTAGAGATGTCTTTAAAGGACCTTTTCATATTCAATGCCAGTCCAAAGATTATAAGTACTTGAATTCAGCAAAATAACCAATATAGTCCAATAGTCCATACAGTAGTAAGTTTTCAGCACAACTGGCAATTGTCCGAGGTTGTTGACTTGAGCCTCTCAGCATTTTTTCATCTTGTCCTCTGACTATTATGAACACAACAATATACAAAGTATTAATTATTGTAACTGTCCTACTAACCTGTTTTGAAATTGTTTAATTGCTATTTTATCTTTTCTTCTCATTACAATGAAAAAAATAGTTAATTAAAAACATGTCGTGAGATTTTTGGACTTATGTGCAAACATGAGAAGTATAGAAATCTTTATCCTATTTTTAAAATATAATCTAATTTTTAAATGTTTTTTATCATATTATATAGGGACTTAAAGTTCAACATATCAACACTTGATGAAAAATACCTGTTCCTTATTATGCCAAAGATGTTTGAAATGCAGTGAAATAGTGAAGTTAAGCTTGATAACGTAAATCGTTTGATAATAACAATAAGCTTTTTTTCTGGATGGTTAACAACCTACGTTTGCAGACCAAAATTAGAGAAAAAGGAGGGCTACAAGGAAAGCCAACATTTTGGCCCTAGTCTTCTAAGGTCAATTAAGACTCAGGACATATGAGAACTTGTACTGTAACGTCATGTACCTTGGTAGTGTCCCAAATTTTCTGATCAAGAAGATGATGGGGCCAAAGAAGAAAGTGATCAATGATGTAGAGTGTGCCTAAGGAGAGTCACATGGGGAGAAGACACTCTCTCAGGCTTTCACAGAGAGCACATTGGCCAAGCAATGGCCGTGACTCATCCACATGGCTGCACTGACCAAGGTTCTACAGTCTGAGGTACAGGATCTCAGGATAAATCCTGAGGGCATTTCACTGACCTTCTCAGACCAAAAAGCTACAACTCTTGTTGCACAGGTCCTGCTTTACCTTGGTCTTAACCATCCAGTAGAAAAGTATGAAGACAAAATATAGGAAGTAAAGCCATGCTGTTATGTTGAGCTGTGGGGGACTCAGGTCAATAATTTCTGACATTGCCAGTTAAACAAAAGACCCAATGCTATTATGGGCTACTGGACTCTTTTAGAATATTTTGCTGAGTTTACACACCTATAATATTCAATAACGGAACTTAAAAAAATGAGGTATACCAATGAATGTCCATTTTGTATCTGTGTATTCAAAGTGGTTAGGATAGATATATAGTTGCATTCTCTTAGTGAATAGAATGATTTGTTCTAATGGTGTTTGTAAATAGGATCTCAAGTCCGCATCTTGTACAGCAATTAACCACTAAGAAGAATATATGCAGTGTGTTATTTGTTGAAACTGTACTTCCGATTTGATTTGAAACTGTCTCATTGCTATCTGTTTATCAATAAAATTTTGAAAAAAAAATTAAAAAAATAAAAATAAAAACAAAAACATGTCATTCTGGTGAAGTTTCAGGAGAGACTGGAATAAGTAAAATGCATGGATTCTAAAGGTCATCTTTACTCAGATGCCCACATGGTATCTCACAGGTATTATTTACTCTAAGATGCAACCTTCCTCTACGTAAGGTGGATTATTATCCCCATTTCATAAGGGGAAAACAAAGTTCCAAAACAATTTAACTAAGTATAAGCATATGAATACAAGACATATCTTGGGTTTAAAACCAAGTATGTTTGATTCTAGATCTTTAATTTTAGTCACCATACTGATGTGCCATGAACAAAAATAATGTCAACCCAAGAAGAAAAACATAGAGATATAGCTCCTTACCTCCGAATCGACAGTGGCCTATAAAAAGCAGATATTATTTGAAAACTAGACAGGATTAAAACTAAAATGAATTGCATAAGTGTTTGTGCTGCTTTGTCTTTGTTAAACAACTGTTTGAAAGTCTGGATTATAATTGTCATTTTCTTGGATTGTAATATGATGGGTGAGCGAAGAAAATTCTGAAACCAGAGCTCCAGCAGTGAACATTTGACTCAAGGGCAATAATATAAATAGTAAAACTTAGGTTGGAAGAATAAGAAAAAGATAGTCTGTTTAGAATCTGAGTGTGTAAAATTAAATTTTTTCTCGTTTTTGATCATCTTATTTTTAATTAACTGCTTAATGGAATGAAAGAGGACTCATAATATTTTTTCTATAAGAAAATATCTACTTTAGTATAAAACTTTTTCCCCAGTGTCATCCAATTAAGAAACTGGAACAGTTAGGAGAAGAAACTGGAGATGCACCATTTTCTCTCTTCTTCTCTCTTTGTTTTTCTATGCTGGTTTTATACTGGAAACACCTTTCCTTGAGGAAACTTTAGTTTAACTTTAAGACCTTTCAATTGATTAGATGTTGAGAAGAACCTTCTTTACATAAAGTCAACTGTAGACATTAATCATAGCTACAAAATACCTCCATAGTTAACCTAAGTTATTATCTGTCTGAGTAACTGTGTACCACAGCCTAGTCACCAAAACCTGGCTGTCACGATGTATAAGCTTATTGCTTGGTCACAACTAAGCCACATTCTCAGATACCAGCTCTCCTTAGTGCATAGTAGGGGTTCAAAAAGTAGATAAGTTGAATAAATGCATAAGTGATGTTCGTCTCTTTCTCCTTTCAATTTGTTTGGAACTGAGGATGACTGAAAGGATAGTTCCTTGCAGCTACCTAGTCCCCCATCTGAATCTAGTAGATTGACACAGAGTAACAGATGCCAAGACGCAAGGTCAACAATTGGAGGATTGTTCCATGGAACAAAGAGCTGTCCTAAAATGAGATTATCTAAGCCCAAAGCAATGTAGGGACAAGATTAATGTCTGATTGATGAAGAGCAAATTGCCCTTGGCTTCATAGTAGAACAGGAAAGCAAATGCATTTTTTTTTTTTTGCAAACTCATTTTTTTATTTTGGGTTCTATTTTTGTGGTGCCTGGGAGGTTGTTCTCAGGCCTTCTTGCATATTATGCAAACATTACTCTCCTGAGCAGCATCTCAACCCTTTTATTTTCTTTCAAGGCAGAGTCTCACTAAGTTGCCCCAGATGGCCTTGAAATTTTGATCCTCCTGCCTTGATCTCCCAAATAGTTAGGATTTCAGGCATGTGCCACTGTGCCCAATAAGCAAATGTTTTTCATGACTCTGAATGGGACCATATACAGCTAAAGAAGATCAACACAGAAAAGCAGAGCTTCCAGCCCCGAGGGGCAACACAGCAAGCTACATTTATGATGTAAATGCCAGCCCTGAGAATTGAGGGTCAAGCATTCGATATACCTCTTCAGCAAAGCTATAGCATAAATAGGTACTCCAGAATTTAGACTTGCCTAAGAGCAGTATACAAGACTGACCAGAATAGAACTTAAATAGATTGAGATTCTCTCTCATTCCCCACTGTATCTCTCAGAATCTAAATTCAACAAGAAAATTCAGTTTGGTTGTGGAAAAACAGCATTTTATTTTCCACACATTAGTTCGTAGGCTGGTATTCTTCCCTGTCCATGTGCATAGACTGGCAGTGTAGACCACAGATGCTTGAGTCTTAAAGCTCTTTTTTTTAGCTAAATAAAATTAGAGGGATTTTTTTCATAGACTAAATTATGTGCTTCAGTTGTCCATGGTCTATTTTCTCCATGACTGAAAAGACAGTAACACTTATTATTAAAGTAGGAAAAAAAATATTGTGTCCTTTAATCCAGCAAAGAAGCATACAGGTCCAGAAGGGGATGAAGGATTTAGAAAGGTTTCTTTTAGTGGCACACAAAATACATTTTGAAAATGAAGTTTAAATTAGTGTATTAGATGAGCTAGCTCATTGACTCTACATTCACATTAATTCTTTATAAAATAAAAATGTTTCTAAAAATACTAATATTGGGCCAGGGAAGTAGCTCAGTGGACTAAGCACCTGCTTGGCAAGCTCAAGGATCCAGCTTCAATCCCCAGTACTGCATGCTGTGCCGCCCCTTCCCAGGCCCACTAGGCCAGCCAGCAAAACCGGGAATAGTAGCCCACTCCTGTAATCTCAGCACTGGAGAGGCTAAAACAGGAAGATCACTATGAGTCCAGGCTGCACAGCAAGACACTGTACAAATACATAATGTTTTTTCAAAAATGCAGAATACCAATATTGGCAACATAGTAGAGAAACCCAACTCTCATATATGCTAACCAGGAGAGAAATTAGACCACTACTTTGGAAAGTCATTCTACAATATCTACTAACCTATGACCTGGCAATGTATTTTTAAGTATCATCTCAATGGAACTATAAAAAATAATCACCAAAAATATATAGTTATTAGATTTAGAAACAGAGCTACAATAACCTCAGCTTCACCCACCTCAAGGTGGAGTTTTTTCCCAACCTCTTGAATATGGTTTGGCCATGTGGCAATGACAGTTTGTAAATTCTAGAGCCTTGATCTCAAGATATCTCCCAGCTTTTGTTTTCATCTTCTTGGAACAATGTTCTGGGACTGCCATGTAGGAAATCCCATCTGGCCAACCAAAGAATAAGAGAACACATGGAGGAGCTGCAAATGGCCTCCACTGAAAGCCAACACCAACTAGAAAAAAGAAGCAAAGCCATCTTGGGCCTTTCGCTCCCACTGAGTGCAATTGCATAATGGGTGCACAAAGAACCAACAGAAGAATTTCCAAGCCACTCACAGGATCATAAGAAATAATGCATCATTGTTGGCTTTAGTCATGGTTTTATACACAGAAATAGATAATGGATTCAAGCATATTCTACAATGTTTATAACAGCACTATTCTTAATAGTGCCAAACTGGAAACTACTCAAAATTTCGGCCATATTTGAATAGATAAGTAGTAAACCATGGGAAAGTAACACTACTGGACCCTCCTCACTGTATCTTGTGCTGGCCATTTCTGTCTCTCTGCCTCTCTCTGTCTCT